>NC_083338.1:121810406-122110406 GCF_019175385.1 Lycium barbarum
TTTTTTGGGAAAAAGCATCGCATAGTATAGTGATAGTGCCTGGTCCGTAGCTGCGGAGTCCGCCTTCCCTTGAAAACACCTCCCAGAGGGGAGGGGCATTCTTTTAATAATCCCTTGTTGCAGTGTATGAAATAAGACGAAAATCTTTCAAGAGATTGAAAGTCGAAAACACTTTTTTGATGGGTTAAATGAGTTAAGATATGGGTTGGTTAAAATAGATTTGGGTCGAGTTAAATGGATTGGATGAGTTAATTAGATTTATTAATATCAAAAAGAAAAAGAATTTTATGTGACATGACATGCTAACTAGGAGAGAATGGGATTTTGTGTGTTTAGTATATTATGAGGAAAACAGTGATAATTGGGTGATATTCTGATCTTAAAAGAAACAAAAGTGATATTAAGAGGCAATTCAAAATACATGGGTGAATTTTTAGCGAATTTACTCCAATTTACTCCTCAAAACACTATCATTTTAACGACTTTGTGAGGAACCGAAACTTCAAAGTGCAATTTAAAATTTTTGTAGTCCTATGCACATCCGACTTTTTTTCATATAATCATCTGGTATTCCGAATTTATTGTTCCGACTAATTCAATTTGTGCCACATAATCCTTTAAAGGGGGAAGCGTACCCTATCCGAAAGTTTTCCATTCCCAATGCTCGAATGCTAGACCTCTAATTAAGGGTGGAAGATTTCCACCCATTGCACGATACCACTTGAATCTCGATAATGCCTGACTTGTCATATATACTGTGACATAATGTACTATAATTACTTCCCATGAGAGTTGAAACTCCCAAATTCTTCACTAATTTTTCCTTTTTTGTTGTTTAAAACCTTTTTGGGTGAGGTGGAGTGGAAGAGGGGAAAATAAAAGAGGATTACTTTTGGCGGGACTGTTACTAACTTACTATGTATTTAAAATGAGGTGTAGAGAAATTGTAACCATTAAGCTGTAACTCTAATCTTGATTCTCTACTATTAGTACAATTTAAAAATAAATCCACTAATAAAAGATTGAACCTGAAAAATCTTGAATCTGTCAATTATAGGAAAAATGAATAACCTTAAGCTCTTGAAACTCTCAAAACTATTTGAATGATCCAAAGTGTTCTTGAAAATGGGTCCAGATGGAATTGTTTGTCAGTGTTCTTGAGTTTATTCTTTTTATACTACTGCAGTACTGCACATTAATCAATTAGGTTCTCAATTTCATGGCACTGAATCTGCTTGAATTTTATACTTTAAAGTATCTACCTAGGGCAACCATCAATCAAATTCTAGAAACAATACTCCTATCTTGTGAATCATCTTACAGAAATTTGATTTAGTACAACACTCCTCCCCTTTTTCATGGTAAAAGTTTTTCTACACGGATATTTATACCAAATCAATGAATGTAAGATATGTGTTTATCATATACATATTTATTACTTAATGATGATTAAATAATCTGTATTCTCACTCTAAGCTAGGGTAAAGTTACTTAGTTAAATATAGACATGAGGTGCCTGTAAGTTGCCTCATAGATGATAACTTTTCAGCAAAATGTAATACTTCCTCTATTCCAACTTATTTACCTACTTTTTAGATAATTCTTTTTAATTGATATTTTGAAATGAAAAGGTAGTAACTTCTGTAACATTTTCCATGTTATCCACGGTCTTTAGTTCTTCAAAAAGTTGAACTCCTAAATAAACCTTGCTTTTTTCTTTCTTTCCACTCTCATAACAAATATCCCTATCATTCACTCATATATAGCTCAGTCAATTTCATAAGAAACAAACAAAAAAGATGGAATCGCCAGTTTTTGTCCAGGTATAAAACCTCAATTCCCCACATAGAACTAACATATTGGCCACATCTAACTCATAAGGAACATCGAAAACAATAGACCTCTTAGCGCATCACAAGTCACCTATAATAGTTACTACTTACTACCTACGCACTGACTTTTTCTGTTACTTTTGTTTTGTGTTCGTTTTCAAAGTCAGAATCTATCGATGGAAAATTTAATTAATCACTACAACCCACTTTTGACGTCAAGACGATTTTTAAGACTCCATGAAGACTCTTGTTGGAATTTCTTATTTAAAAATCACTATAACTATCCATTAATGTCGCCGACCTCTAGGAAATTCAAACCTTATTCCTTAGTTTGTTGTTCTATTTATCCGACTATTCAGTGGCTTTGACTAATCGAATATCAGTTACTTCACACCAATATATATGTCGAGTAATTTCGTCCATCAAAATTTAGATAGAACTTTTTTGGCCTAATGTTATTTGTACCTTAAATCTCAATTACATTGTAACTCCATTCTTTCAATCGCTAGAGCCCCCCTTTTTCTGCCTTTTTCCCTTCATAGAAATGGAAACTCAAAGAGAAATATCGTGTATAAGGGGTCTTTTGGGCGGAACTCACGTGTGAGAAAGTTCTTGAAAGATTACTTCATTATGATAAAATAAGTAACCGAATATAATTCCTAACCAAAATAGGAGAGACAAAATAAAATAAACGTATTAAAATGGAAATCTTCTGACAATTATGAAAACCTTGTACTTTTGGATTGTGGCAAAAATTTCCCCATCATAATATCATAGCTCACGTCAGTTCCAAAAAACAAACAAAATACGATTGGATCCATCCTTGCCTTTTTCTATGAATGGAAGTTAACATCCCCAAGGAGCTAATGCTTGCTCCATCTTACATGGAAAAAAAATCCCATTTCCAACCCCCCACCCCCAAAACAATTCGAATTAAAGGTGTTACTTTTAATTACTTCAAACTTGAATTGATATCTAAAAAATCTAGTTAAACCCAATATTATTTATTTAAGCATTTTATTTTTAGTAACCTAAATGACAGAGGGAATAAGTACGCGTTTGGACATAAAACATATGATATAAAAAAATGGTATTTGAAGTTAAGTTGAAAAAGTGTATCTGAAAATTAAAGTTGTGTTTGGTTTAACTTGAATTTTTTTTTGAAAATTTTGTGAATTGAAAAGATATTTCACTTGAAAAACTAATCAAAACCATTTTCTCAAACTTAAAGCTTATCTTCAATATTTTTTTTTTTACAAAAAAAAAAAAAAAAAAAAAAACCTCAATCCAATATATAACCAAACACTATTTAAAATAGTTTGAAAAAAGAGAAATTTCCATGGACAAACGGCTCCTAAGAAACATATAACATGGGCAAAAGGAAACCTCTTTGTACCACATAGCCATAGCACTTTAATTTCCAGACCATTTGCTGTCCTTTTGCCTTCTTATATAAGCTAGTTTATAGTGGTACTTTTGCTTGTTCTGTTCTGTTTTGTCCTTTTTTTAATTTAATATCCATTGAAAATTAGTCCATCTACCTATCTTTGACATAAAGTGAATTTCCAACCCTTCATGAAGACTCTTGGTGGAAACTCTCGTTTAATTTGTTGACTTCTTTTGCAACAGCTTACTTTATACATACAGATATACACCAAAAGACATCTTTCCTCATACTATTAGCATTTACAAGAAATGTTTGCCATTACCCTATTCTTCAAATTAAAATGTTGAATATGCCCATGCAAATGAACCTACCTAAAGAATATCAATATAAGCAATTTATGCATCAATTGCTCCCACACAACATCTCAATTTTCATGTCATGGTTATTTCAAAATAAAACTAAAACATGTAAGTGATGATGTAACTTCAAATACGAAATGGAGATTGTAAAATATGAGTAATCTGAGGGGATATTAAATGAAAGGACAAAGGTGCAAATATACCCCTCAACTTAGTAATTTAGAGCAGATATGCACTTCGTTAAAAAAGTAGTGCATATATATCCTTGCCGTTACACAATTAGTGCAAATCTACCCTTTTCGCTGACAGAATTTAAAAAAAAATCATTTAGCTTGTTTTTTAATTAAAAAATGTCATGTGGCTTTAAAAAAAAGGGTAGCCTTATTTTTAAAGTCTCATGACATTTTTTAAAATTAAAAAAAGATATATTTGCACTATTTGTGTAATGAAAGGGGTATATTTACACCATTTGTGTAACGGCAAGAATATATATATATATATACACCACTTTTTTTAATGAGAGGTATATCTTCTATAAATCGCAAAGTTGACCCGTATATTTGCACCTTTGGCCTAAATCAAATGACCTCTGTTTTTGTCCTTTTATAAATCTTCAAATTAGAAATCCCAGAATTTGGTGCGCATAAGGAGAAGAAAAGTCAATCCAAATGTGTACACCTTGAAGAAGTAGCGTAGAGACTGGTAAACCACATGCATGGCGTAAGTTTACAATAATCTTACAACTGTACTCAACAAAATCGAATCTACATTTCTAATACGGAAAAGACTTTGGGAAATAGTTCATCCATACCCTTCGTTATACTTTAGGATCAATTATACCATTACCGTTATACTATGGGGTCAATTATACCCTTATGTCTAACAGCTGCCACGTGGCATCATCCTAGCCCTTCAAAATTATTTTCCCCTCAAATAATGTTTTACTCACTAAAATAACCCAACCTGACCCGAATTTTTTTTTCCAGCCAAGGGGTAATGGGTTGGGTCCGTATCACTTTGGCTGGAAAAAAAAATTCGGGTCGGGTTGGGTTATTTTAGTGGGTAAAAAATTATTTGAGGGGAAAATAATTTTGAAGGGCTGGGATGATGCCACGTGGCAGCTGTTAGACATAAGGGTATAATTGACTCCATAGTATAACGATAAGGGTATAATTGGCCCTAAAGTATAACGAAGGGTATGGATGAACTATTTCCCAAAGTTCAGGGGTAATTTTGGCCCTTTTCCGTTTCTAATATATGTCAAAAGGAGTCTGTTTGAAGGTGGCAACATGGTAGACTTACTAATAGCAAAAACTGGTAGTATTTTATTTTTCAAAAAAAATATTCTTAAAACTTTTTCAAAGCCTAGTTTTCAAGAAAACTAACCATAACTAAATCCAAATATCACTTTACTTTTAATTCAGAGAGGAACATAAATAGCGGCGGAATCAGAATTTAACATATAATGCAACAGTTTATATGTTGGAGTCTCGTGTGCATGATTACCAATTATAAGAACTTAGGGGTCGTTTGGTTGCTGGTTAGAATTATACATGTATTAGTAATGCATGAGATTAATTATATAAAGTTTAGTTATTCATTTATTAAATGTATCATCTTCTACCCTACATAAAATAATACATAAATTGAGTCATATACATATTTTAAGTATGCGTGATTGTAAATTGATAACCGAATGCCATATATGATATGCTGAGTTTTATACATAAAAACTAATATACAACTAAATATAATATCTTAATTATATTAATTATAATACATGAATAATTCATTTTCTAATCGGCAACCAAATCACCCCTTAAATTTTTTAGAACAACCAAAATCCCATTAATATTGTGAGTGGGAAATGATAGGGACTAGAAAAATATATCCTAAGAACAAGGGAACTGATATTTCCCTCCTAATAAACACCCAAGTTTGCACACATCACAATCACACATTTTTACCCAATCATTGACTTACCTTCTCATCCCTCTTTTTGACAACTTCAACACTCAATTCTTTTTCCACCTTAATTCCATTCCATCTACTATTTGAAACCCCACAATCACACTGCAAAAACAACACTACCAATATTTTCTTCAGCAAAAAGAAGAAAGATGAATAGATATTCAAGAATCAACAGCAAAAGCAAATCAGCACCTACAGATTCCTCTGATCATCTTTCTTTTCCAATAACTCAAACCCCACCAAAAATATCAAAACCCCATGAAGAAAGATCCAACAAAAATGAAAAGTCTATACATGAAGAAATGAATGGAGAAGAAGGGGATGGAGAGATGTTTGGAGTTATTTTAAACAGAAGCCGCTCTGTTGCATCATACAAATCCATGGAAGAGAAAGAAAGGAGCTGTTCAATGAAGAGATCATCATCATCATCAGTTGCATCTGGATATTGCAGAATTCATCATCAAAATGATGAAGGAACTGAGAATTTGAATGTTCTGCACAGGAAGAAGGAGAAAGGCAAGATTCTTAGAGCATGTAAGAGATTGCTGGGATTTTAGGAACTTGGATTTAGCTGCAATACTGAATTGTTGGTTGTCATGCTTTATGTGAGATTAATTAACAATTTGTTTCCTTTGGCTTTTTTTCTTTTTACTTTTTTTTTTTTACTCCTCTGTTCTAGCTTTAATTTCATATATATATTTGAAGAGTAAGATGATTGTGAATATGTGATGAACTCTTACTAGTACGTAGTTGATGATCATGCACTTAAAACTTAGCAGTTTTACTAAAAAAAAATCTCTATTTTTCTACTAATTTTCCACTAAAAAATGTTGGTGGGAAAAACTAGTGTTTTCATATGAAAAAAATTAGAAAGCTTCCCGACGTTTCAACGGAACCTGTTTTCACCATGCGTTTTTTCAGTGAGCTGATTCGGTTCGGTGGAAATGACATTGAAAAATCATATTTTATAGTTCAAATTTTTCACAAAATGTCTGGTGGGGAAAATCTTTATTTCTAGTAATGATCAGTACAATTCTTAATTGGAGAGACTATTCACTCTTCTTACTAATATTAGCGGTTGGATGAATGAAATTTTTCCATCTTTAAATAAAGATCTCCTTTTGAAAACTGAGAATGGAAAGACTCCTCGTATGGAGCAGAAGTCTTACACAGAGGATTAAAAAAACCACTAGCAAGCATTATTGCAATTTTATTTTACTTAGCTAGAAAATATTAGGCAAAGTTTCACTTTATTTTTTTTTTAAATAGTTAGGGCAACTTATAGTTCCTGAATTTCCAAATCTACCGCATAAACCTTCCACTATTGTGTAACACGTGTCGCACGAAAAAAATAGAAAAACTAACCTAGTCAAGGGGCTTTGTGTAGCCTGAATACTTCAAACTTATAAAATATGTTGTTAGTGTGATATAAAAAATAAGAACTTCACCATACTTCCGGGCTTTCAACTGCTAGTCATGTTGGACCAAGGTAATCTATATATTCATCATTGTACAATTCCATTATTCATTACTGTATACATTAATTACTTACTAAGCTTTTGCCTTAGTTTAGACGTTGTTGCTAAAAGATATGACCTCTGACAAAATAACCAGGTCACTCTCTGAGAGTTCACCAGTCATCAAATTCTACAGAAAAAAAAAAAAAAAAAAAAAAAACCTATTTAACAATAGTGGTACTACAGTTAACCTACTACCAGGCTCAACTTTAAGAGGTCATTCTGGAGGATACAGAAGAATGACTAAGCTCAACTTCTTTGACACACAAGACCGGACCTGTGCTATATATGTTGCTCTGATGTACAACTACAATACTAACCCTCTGTTTGGATGGTTGTTTCCCGTGGTTCATTAATGTACAGTATGGTATGATACAGTATAGTGTTGTATTGTATTGCACTGTATTAATGAATTCAATGTTTGAATAGACTGTATCGTTTATTGTGATTTAATAATATTTGTATTGTTTAGTTTGACTGTATGGTACTGTATAATAACTTGTAAGTTTACTAAAATAGCCTTAACTCTTAATTAGAAATAATTTATATATATTAACAAAACTCAAGTAAAGAATAAAATAGAAACTTTAAAAAATAAATAGATAATGGGTGGAGGAGGGGCGGGTAGTGTGAGGTGAGTGATTGTGAGATGAGAGTGGGGGTAGTGGATAGTAGGGTGGGGGTGAGTGGTTGTGGGGGTGGGGTTGAGTGGTGGTGAAGGGTAGTGGGTAGGGGTGGTGGAAGGGTGGGTAGTGTGGGATGAGGGTGGGGTTGAGTTGTTGTGGGGTGAGATTGGACGGTGGTGAGGGGTAGTGGGTGGTGGTTGGGGTGGTGAGGGTAGGTGGAAGAGGAGTGGAGTAGTTGGGGGTGAGGGTGGGTGGTAGGGCGGGAGTGGGGTTGGGGTGAATGGCGGGGGGTGGGTGGGGGTGAGTGGTAGCATGGGGCAGGAGTGGGGTGAGGTGAATAGTGAAGGGTATAATGGAGAAATGAAATACGTAATCACGAAAAAATCATCAAATCCGTAATTTCAAAAATTGAGACTTTTCATAGTTATATAACCATGAAATGAATCACAAATTTACAATACCATATCACATAATTTTAAGAACAATGGAAACATAATTTCCTAAAAAATCATACATTAATGAACCACGGGAAACCACTATCCAAACAGGGGGTAAATGGACAGTCATGTCAAGATTCTAAAAGGAATGTCACTGGTTTTCCCATTCAACTTACATGCATTTCCAGATTTACACAAGATTGGTTTCGGAGACTGATTCTTCAACTTCATTACACCTCTAGCAAACTAGGCCCATCTGCAACTTACACGAAATATATACCTTGGTGTTGCAAAAAGATACATGCAGAAATCTGATACATTTGGATTCTTAATTGCTTTCGCTGAAGTCTGCATCGATAACTTCATCTCCATCATCTTTGCCAGTGGAACCAGATGCTCCCGTCATACCAGCACCGGGAGTAGGCCCCGCACCAGCAGCACCAGAGGCGGCACCTGGCTGGCTGTATATAGACTGTCCCAGCTGCATTACTTCTTGGTTCAATGCAGCCATCACGTCCTTAATGGTTTGAGTAGAACCACCAGATACGGCATCCTTTAGCTCTTTCAGTTTTGATTCCACTTTGTCTTTAACGTCAGCAGGCACCTTATCTCCCAACTCTTTTAGCTGCTTCTCTGTTTGGTATACAACAGATTCTGCTTGGTTCTTTGTGTCTATGGCTTCCCTCTTATCCTTGTCCTCTCTAGCAAACTTCTCGGCTTCTTGAACCATTCTATCAACCTGAAATTACATTTCATCAAAAGTTAGATCAATCAACAATGCATCATTGGATTAAAATAATAACCACCCACGATTAATATTGGCACAGATCAGGGAATGCAATCTGTATCTTGTCAGGCATTTAATAGCACACTAATACTTGAAAATATTGTAGCAGTAAATTGGTAAAACACCGATAACTAAAAGATCGTTTTCTATTCAGCAACGGAAATAACAGATCTGATGAGTGTACCTCATCTTTGGGCAAAGTGCTAGCACCAGTTATAGTAATGTCCTGCTTCTTTCCTGTACCCTTATCAGTAGCCGTGACAGAAAGAATACCATTGGCATCAATATCAAATTTTACTTCGATCTGGGGAACGCCCCTGGGAGCTGGAGGGATTCCATCCAGACGGAACCTTCCAATAGACTTGTTATCTTTCACAAACTCTCTTTCACCTTGCAGCACATTAATCTCCACACTGGTTTGCCCGTCTGCCGCAGTTGAAAAAACTTCCGACTTTGAAGTCGGTAGTGTTGTATTTCTTGGGATGATTTTTGTCATAACTCCACCCAGAGTTTCCAGACCAAGTGACAATGGAGTTACATCTAATAACACAATGTCACTAACATCTCCGGCCAAAACACCAGCCTGAGAATATAAAAAGACAATAACAGAACCGCGTCACAATCTTGCACCAGTAAGATTACTGCACGAAATCTAAGAAGATGTTCTGAAGAGAGAGGTGAAAGCCACAAACCTGAACTGAAGCTCCAAGAGCAACTACTTCATCAGGATTGACAGAAACATTAGGCTCTTTACCAGTCAGCTTGCGGACAAGGTTTTGGACGGCTGGTATTCGTGTTGATCCACCAACAAGAACTACTTCATGTATATCTTTTAAGGAAAGACTGGCATCCTTTAAGGCAGTTTCAACTGGTGTCTTAAGCCTGTGAAGACAAATTCCAATTGGTGTTGTCAAGGCAGAAGGACATAACGGTGAAATCTAAGAAACTAGCTTGATTATGTGAAAGACTCTTATCTGAGTTTACAAAAACAAGATATCTCAAAATCTAAACTATTGCACAGCTGAAACCTATATATTCATATTAACGTCCCCTTATTAAATGACAGGTAATTTTCTGGAGAAAATTGGTACCTGTCCAATAAGTCTGAGCATAACTCCTCAAACTTGGCCCTTGTAAGTGTCGAGTCAATATGTTTCGGACCATCTGCAGTAGCAGTGATGAATGGCAAACTGCACAAAAAGGAAAGGTACATTCAATGAAAGTTTGTTAAAGAAGAAGCAGCAGATTCTCCCTCCATTTTTTTTCCAGAAGGGAGGGGCAGCAAAGGCGAAAGAACCAGTTAGTAGTGCACATAACCAAGACAGACAACTGACATACCTGATATTAGTTTGAGTCAAGGTTGACAACTCTATCTTTGCCTTTTCAGCCGCTTCAGTAAGACGCTGAAGCGCTTGTTTGTCTTTTAGAAGGTCTATTCCTTCATCTTTCCTAAAAGTTTCAGCAAGCCAGTCCACGATTCTCTGTTTGATCAAAAACGTGTAAGCACTTCACAGAAAAAAAGCCCAAAAGAGGGGGAAAAAAAAAAGAAAGAAGATGCATGTACGCAAAGAGAAGGCACTGATAATTTAATACCTTATCAAAATCATCACCTCCCAAGTGTGTGTCGCCTGAGGTAGAAAGCACCTCAAATACTCCATCTCCAACCTCAAGAACTGCATCATAGAAGTCGACAAATGAGTTAGTATAGTTACAAAGGCATGTTTGTATCATGGTTTCCTTTCCCTCCATATTATTGATGTTCTACGTCGAAGTACATAAATAGAAACATTAATGTATCAGCTGTCAGCATCATGAAGATCTAACATCATACATGACAGAGCTAATCAGATTATGCTCAAGTATATAATACAATTCAAAACCTAGTAGGGAGCAAGAAAACTCTCTGGAAAAGCAAGATACATATGATCAGGATTTAGTAACAAATCCTTTTTATACTATGATGTCAATAACAATATCCATCTAAACTACCAAGGCTGGATGCATTAAGGGGTTGTTTGATTCTGGTTAGGAAGTGATTTATTTATGAAGTGAAGTAAAACCAGCATAATTAGTACCATGTTTCATTTTAGTTGCTATGTATAAAATTCAACAGACCAAGTATTATTGGTTACCGGTTTACAATCCCACATAATTAATACATGTATAAGTTATGAGGGAATCTACGTATTATTTATGCAAATTAGAAGATGGAATAACTAATACATGAATAAGTAATCCTAAATAACTAATTTGCACATTAGTAAACCAAACGGCCCCTAAGTGCTATATGAACGGAGCATGGAGCCGGTATTGAAAGAAGACATGAGACTGAAACCAGATTTTTGCCTTGAAAAGACTTCACATACCTGACACATCAAAGGTACCACCTCCCAGGTCAAAGACTAGAATAGTTTCATTACTCTTCTTCTCAAATCCATAAGCCAAGGAAGCAGCAGTTGGTTCATTAATTATACGGAGAACATCCAATCCGGCAATGCGACCTGCATCTTTTGTAGCAGTTCTCTGGGAGTCATTAAAGTATGCAGGTACTGTAATCACTGCTTTACCAACTTTATCATTCAAGAATTTTGAGGCGTCATCAACAAGCTTTCTCAACACCTGGTAGCCAGAAATTAAGCAATTCCTTAGAATAACAAGAAAAGAAGCATGATGGATTTCAAATATGCATCACCAATTACTAAGAAACCTATGTTGCTCGGACTCTTCAAAAATGCTGACCGGTATGTGTCCGATTCTCCAAAAGTAATGCATTTTTAGAGGATCCAAAAGAAAAGCCATTTTGGAGAATCCGACATGGTAGAGTCCGAGCAACATATATAATTAAACAGTTAAAACCCAGATATGTCTAATGACTCCATCTCAAATAAATAATCATACTAACTTTCGACCGGTCAGTTTAACAAATCAAAGTTCTACGGATAATTTAACTAAGAGATTGAAAGATAATAAAACCCACAATAGCAAGCTTCAGATCAGCACTGATTCCCCATTCATTTTATCAGGGAAACTGCACCATTATTAGTTACTACTAAAATAGTACTCCCTCTGTCCCAATTTATGTGACGCTCTTTTCCTTTTTAGTCAGTATTCTTTCATTTATAGTCAGTTTCACAAAGAATGAACATTCTATATTTAATAGTAATAATTTAACTTCAAAATATCCATTTTACGGTTAATAAGATGATTTATAGCCAACCGAAGGGCTAACAAGGCACTAGTCCATCACTAGTCTACATATAACAAGAAATAGTCCAAACGGAAATGGTTTCTCACAAGTAGTATAAGGAAAAGGTAGAGTATGCTTGAATAAACACATACACTAACAAATTTCAAACTCTGCACTCTGTACATGAATTCCAAGAAAACAGAGTAACCAAATTCAGTCAAACACCAATCAGAAGTTCAGAACCCCAACCTAAATTCTCGGGCCAAAGTTGACAAAAACCAAAAATCTGTCAAACTAACTTATTTCCAGGTTCAATTTGACCAATTTTCCTGCAAAATATATAAGTAGTAGATATACTTCACCATTCAAATGTACTACTTCCGTCCCAAAATACATGTCAAAATACATGTCACATTTTGTTTCTTGAGATCAAACTACATGAACTTTGACCAACATTTAAGATTTATTTTTTCACCATTAACTTATAGTAATTTTTGTGTAGTTTTTGAATATCTTAATTTTTAAAAAATATTAAATTACTATAATCCACTTTAGTTTCGAAGATTAATCAAGTTAACTCTCTATTTAGCTTCGAAGTAACCAAATTGAGTCTCTGTTTAACTTCGAAGAAACCAAATTGAGTCTATGTTTAGCTTCGAAGATCAATCAAATTGACTCTTGATTAAAAGTGAAACTCGAAAACTATTTTGGTACAGAGGAAGTAATAAAGTAGTACCTAGATATTAGGAAAGTAGATAAGGGTACAACAGTATGGAGATTTTATCATTTTAACAATTCCCATTAATTGGTATACCTGTAACAACTTTACCCCCCATATCCTACTTTTCTTTAGGTTTATCCTTTAGATTGTTGATGTGCGGCAGACAAAAAATGATACAATCTATCCAAAAATTATATAGATCAAACCAATACAGTAAAATATAATATGATACATTATGAAACAATAACGTAATAACCATCCAAACAAGTTATAAGACTAACTGAATGAAAATCTGAATAGCAAATAGACAAGCATACATACCTGAGCAGAAATTTCCTCAGGAGCAAACTGTTTACCAATAGCAGGACATTCAAGTTTAACATTTCCATTCTCATCTTTCATAACTCCATATGATACTTGCTTCGACTCTTCATCAACTTCAGCCATTTTCCTTCCTATAAATCTCTTCACTGAGAAGAAAGTGTTCTCTGGATTCACAACAGATTGTCTTTTCGCTATCTGTCCAACTAATCTGTCACCATTCTTGGTATACGCTACTACTGAAGGCGTAGTTCTTTGTCCTTCAGCATTTGTTACTATTGTAGGTTGTCCACCTTCCATTACTGCTACTGCTGAATTTGTTGTACCTAAGTCTATACCAACTACCTTCTCGTTCACTACTTTCATGGGTTTGCAGTGTTTTTGTTTCAGGTAACATTTGTTACGTGGTGAGAAACTGATTTTCTTGCCTAAGAATGGAGTTTTTTCCTCCAGTTTGTGCATGGAAAATGGGATTTTCATTGCAGCTGATGAAGCCATTATTGATCAACTGAAACTTTCTTGGAAATTTTGTTAGTTTGCTGATAGAGTGGAAATATTGAGAGTTTGCTTTGCTATTAATGGATGATCGCCGAGTCTTGAAATAGTACTATATAAAAAGGAGAAGATATTGGTAAAGGACAATTCTAGAAGGGTCTAGGTAGGATGAGAAGGGGTTTATTTTATAGGATCATGATTTTGCTGTTTTGGACTATAGTGTACTCTCTCCTCTAGTTGTTTATTGCAAAAAAATAATAATAATAAAAAAAAATCCCTCGTCTCGAAAAATGAGTTCAAGATAAATTAATTATTTTTTCTCATTATATTCTTAGAAGGAATTGTTCTTGAATACTCCAAATATTTTATTTAATCATAAATTAAATAAATATTCTATGATGAGAAATAAATTTTAAAATAATACAAAAAGTAAATTAAAAAAAAAAACTCTCTAATTAATGTTTTTCAAAGAGCGTTAAAACAAATATGATAAATAATTTGAAACGAAAGGATAACGTAGTAGATAAAGAGAAGGTCCTTCTCCTGAGTTTTGGGTCTTCATGAGAATGATTTGTTAAGGAAAATTGTGGGGAAGTCCAGGAGCTTCTGGTGAAGACAACATAAAGTTCTATCTGGCGTTTTTCACAACTGGAAAAGGCCAGTTTTTTATAGGGTGATTTCAGAAATTCTCCAACAGGATGATTTATTTTTTAATTCGTTGCCAGAGTTAATGATATTAGTACGGATAGGAGGATCCCATCTAATAAGATGTAACTTTGAGCCGTTTCGATGGGCTTATAAGTTGCTTAATGTAATATAAATATATTACATTATATTTTACATTAATGTAATATAAATATAATAAAGGGAAAGGGTCAAATATACCCCTCTAATTTAATTTAATAGTTAAATATACCGTATGTTAGTCAAAATAGATAAATATACCCCTTCCGTTAGTCAAAGTAGATAAATATACCCCTTCCGTTAAGAAAGTACACAAATATACCCCTCAGTCAACGGAATCCCTAATTCCACCATTAGTTATCTGATTTAACTTAAAAAAACTCATGCCCGACTCGCAAATTAAATTCTTTCCACCCAAATATACCCACCACCACTGTAACCGACCCAACACAACCACCACCACAAATTAAGGATGGTTATGAATAATTTACTGGTTGTGGTGCTGAAAGTGGTGGTGATGGTTGTGTTGGGTCGGTTGTAGTGGTGGTAGGTATATTTGGGTGGAAAGAATTTAATTTGCGGGTCGAGCATGATTTTTTTAAGTTAAATCGGCTAATTAATGGTGGAATTGGGGATTCCGTCGACTGAGGGGTATATTTGTGTACTTTCTTAAAGGAAATGATATATTTATCTACTTTGACTAACGGAAAGGGTATATGTATCTACTTTAACTAACAGAACTAACAGAGGGTATATTTAACTATTAAACTAAAGTAGAGGGGTATATTCGACCCTTTTCCCTATAATAAATGACTAAAGTCAAATACAAGATAATATTAAAAATCTACAGTTAGATTTCATCTCTCTAGAAAAATGAGAAGGACAAAAAATTGAGTGTCTACATGCCAATCACATAGATTTATTATTAGAGCCGGGTTCAATTAATTCTAAATTTATGTAACTGACTCTTATATCAATTCAATTTAAATGATTTTGATATCATTTTTGAATTCTTTAGTTGATCACCTGTTAGAAGCATGAGTGCAACTTGACGCCAGGAGAAGTAGCAAAAAATTATTTTCTTGTTTCTAAAATAATTTCTAGTGAATAGCATGATCAGACGCAATAGTACTACTACAAAGAGCCTTCGGAACTAATGCATTGTGCAGGGACAACTTAAAAATTTGTCAACTATCCATTTCTCAATATAAAAAAATGGATATCTAGCAAAATAGATGTAGCACCCCCTACAAATCATTTACCTTGCTATATCAGAAAGAATATAGTTTAAAAGATCTCTGACTTAGCCAAAATTTTGTTGTCAACCAAACCTCATACTAGAGAATCACTCAGAGAATGTAAATGTTAAAATAAATCTCAAATATCAAGTAATTTTAGAGGTTACAGATTTTTAGCTCTACTTTGATTTTCGGGTGAATCCACAAGCAAATCGACTTCTACTTTGATGGAGGAGAACACTAGAAGGAGTATAGAGCACCTCAATCCCCAAGAAGTAGTTTAAGGAGCCTAGATCCTTGATTTTAAATTCAGCACGGAGGAAAGACTTAAGATCATCAATTTCAGCTACATTGGGACCAGTCAGAATGATGATCATCAATTCCCCGAGTCCCGTGGTTCTAGTATGGTCGCTTTTATTGACTTAAACCTTGGCTAAAATTAAATCTTGGATAAAACACGTTCACCTTAGTCGCTTAATTACCTACTATTTTAGTTTAGAAATGTGACTTATATTTTCAGCTTAGGAGCGTAACCACTCACAAACCTCTTATTTATAAGAATCGACCAAGGAGTGGTATCCAAACACATGGTCAAACTTGATTTATTTATAAAGTCAAGGAGCGTAACCACCCACATGACTCTTTTGAGTTATTAATTAATGTTTAACCAAGATCCGTAACCGAACACATGGTCAACATTTAAACGCACCTAAGAGAGTGTAACGTTAAAAGGATTATTTGTCTCTTAAATGTGAGACGCTTTTCTATTATCAATTTTTAGTTATTTTTTTTTCTCTTTGACAACGGGCTTTGAATAAATTCGCAACCCATCTTGCTTCCTCATAATTGATTGATAAAATTGAGCCTCTAAGCTTTTATTACTGAGTGATTGAATGGCCTAATTACATGAAAACCCTCTTTATAACCTCTCTGCTTACGGCATTTAATATACCAACAGGAAATAAGGACAAATGACAAACACTAACCATAGTATCGAGTAGTAAAAATAGGTTTAACTTAAAGCAGGATAAAAAGCTACTCTAAGATTTCTATCATTTAAGCTAAGAAAATACTAATTATTAACTGAACATACACGGAATGCATCTTTTACCTTTTGAATATGAAAATAAACAGACTTGTCAATTAAAAAAACGTAAAAATATATCAAAAACCATTTCACTGCAAACGTCCAATTAAACAAGAAGCCAAATAATGTCAGCAAGTTGAGAGGCACTGGATGTGTGAGATAAAGCAATAAGCCCATCAAATAGTTTGGTGCGCACAAAGGGACAGTCCAGTTCTATGTGCTTAGTACGTTCATGGAAGATTGGATTCTTTGCAATATGAATAGCTGCCTGGTTGTCACAGAACAAAGGAACCAAAGAGATGTCAGGCAAACCAAACTCAGACAACAACCGAACAACCCAAGCGATTTCTGCAATTGCCTTACTTATAGATCTATACTATGCTTCAGCAGAGGATAAGGACACAATGGCCTGCTTTTTGGACTTCCAACCAATCAAACTACCACCCAAAAAAATGCAAAAACCAGTAATGGATCTTCTACTATCAGCACAAGCACCCCAATCACTTTCACAATACACTTGAAGAGACAGATCAGAAGAAGAGTTAAAAAACACACCAAAATTTTGGGTACCCTTGAGATACCTTAGCAAATGCAAACCAGCCTGCATATGAGGGACACAAGGCTTTTGGAGAAACTGGCTGAGGTGCTACACTGCAAAGCAAATATCAGGCCTAGTATGGGTGAGAAAATTCAGCTTCCCAACTAAACACCTATATTCTTCAGGGTTGGGAAGCAGATCCCCAACACCAGCCTTGAGCTTAGAGTTCACGTCAAGGGGACAGACTACAAATGAACAATCTAAGTTATGAAAAGCAATGAGCAGGTCATGTACAAATTTTCTTTGATGGAGGAGAACACTAGAAGGAGTATAGAGCACCTCAATCCCCAAGAAGTAGTTTAAGGAGCCTAGATCCTTGATTTTAAATTCAGCACGGAGGAAAGACTTAAGATCATCAATTTCAGCTACATTGGGACCAGTCAGAATGATGTCATCCACATAGATGGCCAGAACAACTAGAGAATCTCCACAACCTTTCTTGAAGAGGGAGTAATCATTGAAAGAATGACAGTAACCCCTTGACTGCAGAGCTTGAGATAATTTTGCATACCACTGTCTGGATGCTTGTCTCAAACCATAAAGAGATTTCTTAAGTTTGCACACCAAGGGGGCAGAGGAAGAGGAAGAATCAACAAGTAAACCAGGAGGAATTTTTATGAATACCTCTTCATCTAGATCACCATGCAAAAAGGCATTATTGACATCAAGTTGGAACATTTGCCACTGTTTTTCGACAACTACAGCAACTGATGACTTCACAGTGGACATTTTGACAACAGGACTAAAAGTTTCATGGAAGGCTATACCCTCAACTTGAGTATCACCCCTCACCACCAGTCTAGCCTTATATCTTTCAATACACCCATCAGCCTTATACTTTATTTTGTACACCCACTTGCATCCAATGGGTTTCTTACCAAAAGGTAACTCAACAATATCCCAAGTGCCATTGGCATCTAGAGCTTCAAACTCCAAACTCATAGCTTGTTGTCATTCAAGAACAACAGCAGCCTGAGAATAAGTGTGAGGCTCAAGAACAGGTTGCTCTCTAGGAGGAGGAAGTGGGGCAGTGCTAGAGACATGTGCAGAGGGCTGACCAAAGTAAGATGGCAGAGAGTAGTCATGAAGGTATTTTGGTAAAGACTGGGCTTTAGAAGATTGTCTTAAGAGAGGTAGAGGGGCAGGATGAGAGGATGGGGAAGGTAGAACAGGAGAAGCAGAAGGAGGTGGGGAAGGAAGAACAGTAGGTGTAGGAGAGGGATAGGGAGAATAGGCAGTAGGTCCTGTTGTGGCAGAAAGATCATCAAAACACGCAGGGAATGGAGAGTGAAGGACAGAAGGAGAGGTAGTGGTGTGATCAGAAACATTAGCAAAAGGAAAAATATGTTCATGAAACACCATATCTCTAGATATAAAAGAAACCTTAGAGACTAAATTGTACAGTTTGTACCCCTTTTTGGAAAAAGGATAGCTTAGGAAAACACAAGGAACAACTTTAGGGTGGAATTTGTCACTATGAGGTTTAGGAACAGTAGAATAGGCCAGACAACCAAAGGCTCTTAGATGAGAATAGGAGGGAAGTTTGCAGTACAACAACTCAAAAGGGCTTTTATTGTGTAGTAAAAGAGAAGGAAACCTATTAATCAGATAAGTGGCAGTTAGTATGCAATCTCCCCAGAATTTAAGAGGAAGTGAAGATTGGAATAGAAGAGCTCTTGCGGTCTCAAGTAAATGTCTGTGTTTCCTGTCCACCACCCCTTTTTATTGAGGAGTATGAGGGCGGGTGGTCTGGTGAAGAATGCCTTTTTCAGTAAAGAATTTGGAACCAGAGACACTGGATCCTAGTTCAAAAGCATTGTCACTTCTAACAGTTAAAACCTTGGAATTGAATTGAGTATGAACCATTTGAATGAAAGCTTTCAAGAGGTCAAAAGCATTGCTTTTGGAACCCATCAGGTGGGTCCAGGTGGCCCTTGAAAAATCATCCACAATGGTCAAAAAATATTTGGAACCATTGTGAGAAGGGGCGTGACAAGGTCCCCAAGTATCAATATGTATTAATTGAAATGGGGCAGTAGATTGAATTGAACTATCTGAGAAAGGCAACCTGGTTTGCCTTGCCAAAGGGCAGACAGAACAAGGGAAAGATTGTGTGGAAGACAACAAGGAATTTAAAGAAGAAATATGTCTCATTCTAGAAAAAGGGATATGACCTATCCTGTAGTGCCACACAACATCCATTTTATTGATCTTATTTACAACTGCAGGACTGGAACTAGTTACACAAGGAGGAACACCATTACAAGTGAAAATAGGGGATATAGAACTAACATCAGCTACAGGGGAAGCAATATCAATAGAGGAATTACAAACAGTAGAAGGACTAGAATGCATAGATGATAAAGAAGTAGGTGTGGGAGGAAGTAACAACTTGTAGAGTCCATTGTCAACTTTACCAAGAACCAGAGGCATCTTTATGGAAGGGGCTTGCAGTCCACATAAAGTTCTGGTAAAATAAATAATGCCATCTAATTGATCAACTAATTTGTGAACAGAGATAAGGTTGTAATGAAAACTAGGAATGTAGAGAACATTATAGAGAGTAATGGTAGGGAACAGAGTAAGAGAACCTTTATTTGTAACCTTAACTTTATAACCATTAGGAAAGGCGACAAGGACAGGAAAGGGCAAGGCTTGAAGGTTAAAGAGTAAATCCCTATGGGATGTCATATGGTCACTAGCACCAGAATCAATTATCCAAATTAAACTACCTACTTGAGAAAGCATACAAGACTTGAACAAAACACTTTCAGCAAAAAGCTTACCAGCAAAATCAGCAGAAGCCACAAGGCAAGCAGGACTAGAATTCTCATGTGAGATCTGAGTTTGCTTCAGGAGCATCAGAAGCTGAGAGTGTTGGTCAGATGTCAAACCAAAAGCATTAAGAGACCCATCATTAACCCTAGAAGGTGGCTCAACTTCTACAGTAGCAGCAATTTTCTTTGGACCAGTACTTTTGGTGAATCTGAAACCAGGTGAAAACCATGCAACCTATAGCATTTATCAATGCTATGACCTGGCTTCTTGCAATATTTGCAAATAAGAGATGACTTAGAGGTAGATGGTTCAAAGCTCACTTTGGAAAAGAAGGTTTGTCTCATCACACCAACATTGAAAGAGGCAAAATAAGATGAGAATTGAGAGGAAGCAGATAATTGTCGTTGTTTCTCATCATTAAGGAGCATCCCATAGGCAGTACTAATAGAGGTAGTAGGTTTCATCATAAGGATGTGACTTGTAACTTGGACATAAGTGTCATTGAGCCCCATCAAGAATTAGTATAGTCTCTGCTCATCCCCATCTTCCTAATAAAGGGTTTTGGCTCCACAACTACAAGCCCTGGCTTTCCTAACAGAAATTGATGCAATCTCATCCCAGAGTTGTTTTATCCTATTGAAATAAGATGCAATATCAAGAGAACCCTGAGAGATGTGAGCTAATTCCCTTTTTAACTCGAAAACCCTAGCACCATCAGCTTTACCATACCTTTCTTCTAACTCATCCCAGATTTCACTAGCAAGATCAGAGTACTCAACACTACGCGCAATTTCTTTTGATAGAGAGTGGATGAGCCAGGAGAGAACTAGGTCATTACAACGTTTCCATTGTATGGCTAAAGGTGAATCTGCGGAAGGTTTAACTGAGGTCCCATTAATGAAATCTAGTTTGTTTCTTACTGACAATGTAACTAAAATTGTGCGTCTCTAGCTAGCATACCCAATTCCATCAAATGGAACAGAGACAAGAGATACCCCTAAGATATCAGAAGTGTGAAAGTATAGAGGATGACAAGGATGAGTGTAATCGTCCTTGTGAAATTTAGTTCGAGACGAACTACCAGATGTAGGAGTCGAACCAATAAGTTGTGACGAGGTCAAATTTTCAGTACCAGTGTTCATAGTAAGGATTGTAAAAGGAAATACACAAAGTGACTAGAAAAATCAAAATCTCAATACAAACACAAGAGATAATATCAAGACCTAGATTTCAGACCAGAGTAGTTTGAAAAACCCTAGATTTCAGTCAAAAACCGAGAGAAAAATCAAAATCACAACACGAACACAAGAGATAATATGAAGACCTAGATTTCAAACCAAAATGGCTTGAAAAACCCTAGATTTCAATCAAAACACCGTCAAAACAATAAAAGAGAGTAGTAGAAATCAGAGATACAAGGCTCTTTCGCTACGGGAAAGAGAACGGTCTTCGTAATACAAGACTCGATCACAAAACTAGCAAAAAAAAAAAAAAAAACCTCAAAATTTGAAGGGAGAAAAACCAAAAAATCATAAACTCCGACGAGGGTAAAACCGGTCGAACGAGAACAGCGAGATCTATCAGAATTTATGCTCTGATACCATGTTAACAACCATAATCAGAGGTAAAAAAAGAGGAAAGAAATCTATGGCGGCTAGGGTTAAAAGAGATGAAGAGAGAGGATGTTTTATTATCTGTGTATCTTCAATCAAAATAATGAATCAATCGTTACAAAATATCTGGACCAACTCCTATTTATATTGACCCGGGTCCAACTAATCCTTATCACCCAACACTGACTTACACGGAAAATAAAATATGGGGCCAAGCCCAGTACATGTAAATATGAAAGAGAATTAAATTGACCCAAATAATAAAATTGAACTATCCTATTCCAACAAATAGTAAATGGGAATGGTCAAAATACTATATTTTCCTAACTTAATTGAAGCAAAGTCAGTTACCTTATTAACTTAAAACTTAGTATTTCAACAAAAAAAGAAGTCAACAGTAGCTGAATATAGTGCAGTGTAGTGTATTAGCTCTAATGGTGTAAAGTCTTAGGTATTGTTGTATTACGGCTGATTGGAGTCTAGGATGATTAATGTGTGTAGTTACGGCTATGGATTTTTATATCTTTTCGTGTGCTTTTTCTCTAGGTCTAGCTGTTACGGTGTGGTGTAGGATTTTTGGAAAATGATATCCTAGGTAGAAATGTTATCATGTGTGCTAGTGTAGGGTGTGAAGGAAAAAGATATCCTATGTGGAAATGTTATCATGTGTGCTAGTGTACGGTGTGAATGAAAAAGGTATTTTATGTAGAAATGTTATCATGTGTGCTAATGTAGGGTATGAAAGAAAAAGGTATCATATATAGAAAAGTTATCATGTGTGCTTGTGTACACAAGTGGATTATGAGAAGAAAATTTAAGGAAAAATGTGCACTGGTGCGTACAAGGAAAAAAATGAGGAGCAATTTTTGTCTTTTTTTTTCGATTGAATAAAAATAACACAATGAATGTATCAATCAACTACTTCTAAATAAAAAATAAGGGAAGTTAAATAACTAGACTAAGAAATAATTCAAAAGTACTTAATTAAAGAAAAACTAGACTTTTAAAAAAAAAATCGTTCAGTTGAAAAACAAAACTTGCAGTCTAAAATAGTAAGTATTTTTTTACTCTTTTTCCTTGATTTTTGAATAAAATAGAATAATCGACACATCAAAATTAAAATTAAAAGAAAAATTTGGACGCTAGAAGGTGAAACGCCCCGGTGAGGGTCAAAAATCACGCGTCTACAGTAATTGAGATGGGAGAAGATGACGACACCTTTTTTGCTTGCTTTTGAGTGTTTAGTATTTTAGGGTTTTGGCTCTCTAATAGGAAAAGAAAGCTATAATTTAGACATAAAAAATTAGAGGGAAATAATTTGGAAGGAACTCTTTTTATTGATTTACGTGCTCTTTTCAAATTTAGGCACAATTTTTTTTTTATTATTATTATTATTAATTTCATAATTTAGAGGGACGCTATTATGAATTAATTGCGTTTCCATCTTAAATCTTAATATTCAGAACAATAAGAAAAGTTAGAAAAAAAGTTAGGTAAAAAAATTTTTCAGTAAAATAATTTGATGTAAAGCAATTTATCCATTTTAATTTATAACTTATTAATCATTGAATATTGTTTGGAGTTAACACTTACTAATTTAACATTAGTTATGATATAGAATCACTTATATATTAGCTACATAATTTTTTTAATCCTTAATACAATTAATTACAATTAAATTTTCAACATTTTTAAGTAATTAAATTAGTAGCAAATCATAAAGTTATTGTTACAATAATTTAGGTCTAAGTCAATTTGTATGTAAGTCAGTTAAATTGATTTGGTATCAGAGCCTTTATAATATTACATGTACATAATTCTTCTTAGTCACTCCTTTCTTTCTTTGTATTGGTTTTTTCTCATCTCTTAGTTCATTCATATATGTATGTCAACTGCGCAAAATTGCACAAAAGTTGGATGGATACTAAATCATATTCAAATATATATCATTAGATTTTCCACTACAAACTTAATAGTACTTTTGTGATTTTCTTTTCTTATAAACGACGAAAGTCAAATACGAGATAATATTAAAAATCTATAGTTAGATTCCATCTCTCTAGAAAAATGAGAAGGACAAAAAATTGAGTGTCTTCATGCCAATCATGTAAATTTAGTATTAGAGTCAGGTTCAATTAATACTAAATAATGTAACTGGCTCTAATAGCAAATCGATTTAAATGATTTTAATCTCATTTTTTGAATTCTTTAGTTGATCACCTGTTAAAAGCGTGAGTGCAACTCAAAGCCAACGGAGAAAGTATAATTGAAAAGAAAAAAAAAATCTTGTTCCTACAACAATTTCAAGTGAATAGCATGATCTTTTTTTTTTGGTTAAAACATACACTACTAATATATATTTATAGCAAATATATCTACAACCTAGTTACATTATAGTTTATGGCTCCAGGGCCATTTAGTTGTCCAAAAATATCACCCCCATGGGTGTTACCAAAATTTACAACCTGATTAAAGAAAGTACCACATTGGTCATCCAAATATACATTTCGAACAAAAATAGGAGGGGCTTCCGGTAGATTCAATTCGTCAAACAAAAGTTGCTTCCCTCTTTCCTTGGCTAGCAAATCTGCCACTTGTTCTGGTCCCTTTAGCTATGGCTTAGCTCCGAATGCCCCAGTCTTCCCATTAAGTACCTGCATTCAGAAATGATAGACATGTAAGGTAGGTGACCCTCTGTGATCATTTTAATTACCTCTATGGCGTCTGAATTGATTTCTAATGGTACTAGATTATGATCCACAGCTATTCTGAGTCCCTGCATAATAGCCATTAGTTCAGAAAGTGTATTGGTAGTGTGAGGTAAGCCTTTCATGAAGCCAATTACCCAATTCCCATTTTCATCTCTAAAAACTCCTTCTATCCCTCCTATACCGGGATTTTGTTGACAAGCTCCATCAGTGTTTAGTTTGAATCTATTACCATTGGGAGGTTCCCACTTGATAGAGATAGTCATTTTTTGATTAGGGGTAGTAGAGTTCCTGCCAAGCATAATAAACTCAATAGCATGGTGATAAATAGTCTCAAAGGAGGGATAAACTCTTGTTTGATTGAAGAGATTCTGGTTTCTATTCAACCAAATTCCCCAGAAACAAAAAAGGCAGTAGAATTTCCAATTGATTAGCTTATCAAAGTCTTTCTTCCTAAGACTATTCCAGGTAATGATCCAGTTACTGGCACTACTAAAGAAGGAAGGGTGGATAGGGGGGTTACTCTTTTGGGCCAAGCAGTTGCAGAACTACCTACTGATGTAGCAGCCAAATAAAATATGGTTGATATCTTTCAGGCTGCTGCCCACAGGAAGTACAGGTAGGGTTAATATTTAAACCTATATAGTGAAAATAGGAGGTTGTTGGGAGTCTATTATGATTCAGTAGCCAAAAGAAGTACTTTATTTTGTTTGGGGCCTTAAGATTCCATATTCTCTTAAAATTCATAATGAGGCCATCAACACCCTGGTCCGTTCTATTATCTAGCATTTTATAGGTTGAGCTTGAACTAAATTTGCCACTGCTAGTGAGTTTCCAAACACTAAAATCTTCCTCAGTATTGCTGGGGCTAATATAAGTATTGCTAATCACCTCTTTTATGTTATTAGGCAATTAAAAGAAGGGGTTGGTTAGGTTCTAAGTTCTATTCTGATGTATCTCACAGACTTTTTCTTGATCCTCTTCCCTAGCTAAAGGTCCCTCAATAACTTCTCTAAGACTAGGGCAATAAGGAATCCAGTTATCATGCCAGAAGTTGATAGTATTGCCTTTATTTACCACACATTGAGTAGCTTTCCTACAGTAGTGAATAGTATGATCATACACTAATACTACTACTAAGAGCCTGTTTGGATTAGCTTATTGTAAGTGCTTTTTGACTTTTAAGCTCTTTTCTATTTTTTTTTTTGTTGTGTTTGAGAAAGACAAAATTATTTTTAAGCACTTACTTTAAGTTTTTCTCAATTGTAGTGAGATTCAAGAGTTTTTAGTTATTATGTAAGCCTTCTACCTTCATCTCTGTTTGGTAAATTTCTTCTATATAGCCGTTGTTGGGTCTATCACTTGTGCCTATATTCAGGTCCAGAGGCACGTGACGTCAAGCGGTGTCACCAGACACCGCTTGGTCTGAAACATTTTTTATTTATATATACATAAATAATTTGGCGAGCCAAAATATATATTGGTTATATATAAATAAAATGACATTGTTTGATAAAAGTGCTTTCGTCAGCGCGCTGGTTTAGGCCTTTAGTTTTACTACTGAGGTCGAGTGTTTGAATCTGGTCATCCCTAATGACTTTTTAAATTCTTTTTAGCATTGTTCGAAAATTTTACTGAAGTCAGGTCTTGATCCTTTGACGCCTACCTAAAAATAAAGTTTCTAAACCAAGTGAACCAACATCCATCAAATTAATATTGCTACCAAACATAAGTTAACGCCTTTGATGAGCTTATGAGTGGTTGTTTTATGACTTGTATAAAAAAAAATGTTTAATAATATTTCCAATGAGTGTATTATAGATACATTTCCAAAATAGAAGCTCATCGAGGAGAGTTGTAATTTTATACTTGAATTGTGTTTTTCTAAATTATGATGTCATTATAGTGATTTATAAGTTATTGTCTTTGCTGAGCTTCTGATTAGTTATTTTGTAACTTGTAAAAAAATAGTATTTAGTAATATTTGTTATGAGTTTATTATAGATAAGTTTCAAAAAAAGAAGCTCATCGGGGAGAGTTGTAGTTTAACACCTTAATAGTATTTTTCTAAATTACGTTGTCGTTATAGTGACTTATTCATTTGTTCACTTCAGAAGTGACTCAAGGGGAAGACTAGTGAAGCCTTCTCTTTAGGCCCCTAAAAATTTGAGGCTCCAATTTTTTTAATTAATTGTCAATTTTATGATTTGATCTTCGCTTAAACAATATTGTAGTTTGTAGAAATATAAAAAGTAAACAATAAAAAAGAAAAATTATTTACTTTTATTGTAAAAATATTTTAGAATTTTGCGTTAGACTGCTCACATCTTCATATTAGTAAATAAATTATTTTATATAACAATGTCCTACAGATTGTATTGCAAACACATGGTTTGTTTCTTATTAACTTGAATTACTACTTACTAATATAAATGATAGCAATAATAAATATTAAAGTGGATTTAAAGACTTTATGTTGTTAAGGATATACACTATAAACAAAAGTATGAAAAAACATATAGGCCTCTTATTAAAAGTACCTTGGTTCATTTCTTTAAATATCGACACTGCTTGCAAACAATTCTGCATACTCCACTGCTTATATTATTCCTTTGAGGTTGCATACATGGAGTATCCTACCACTGTATTTGAACCCATAGATTCTGAACTAGTGACCTTCCTAGAAGATTACACAACTGGTAGAAGTAATCCACCGTGCTGATGATTAATCGTGGTGATGTTTATGGACCAAATAAGAATCCTTGGAATGGATTTGATAACCACAGGGGTGATCCATCAAACCCAAACACTAAGTATGTAATTGTAGATGAGATTTCAATGCCAAGTGGTACAAACATATCAAGAAAGGCTGGAAACAGCACGTGGAAGGATAATGCGAGGACCCAAAATTTTATAGGCGGTAGGGGACCCTTGGCGTACTAAATGAAATCGAGGCTTACTCGTTGTTCCAGAAGATGTTGCGTATGAATGGTTTCTCAATCAGTATAATCTCCCTCAAGGTACCCCTGGGGTACTACATGATTGTAGAAACTCTGTCATGTGCTAGATTAGAAGGGTGGTGTCACGACCCGACTAGGGGCCATGACGAGTACTCGGAGCTGATTACCGAGCACCACTCTTTATGCTAATCATCATACTCATCTTGAATGCATCTATTATTCTCAACACAACTAGCCATAAGGAAAACCATTATCACTTCCAAACATATCGACATTTATGAACATAAGCCCCTCGGGCTATCAAAATGATATACAAATATACAATGTAGTCATCATGGGACATCTACTCCCCACACGTACGTATCTACGAGCCTCTACTAGAGTACTAGACATAAGGACGGGACAGGACCCCGTCGTGCCCAAATATATATACAAAATAATATATCAAAATGGCACCTCCGAAGTAATGGAGTGCTCCTGTAAGTCTGCTGAGTCGCTCTTAGGAATCTGGTCCACCTTTCTGTCTACCTGTGGGCATGAACACAGCGTCCAAAAGGAAAGGACGTCAGTTCGAACATTGTACCGTGTATGTAAGGCATGAATAATACCAACATAATAGAGAAATAATGGAACATGAGGTGAAGATACAACCTGCTTAGCCTTTAAAAGAAAACACATGTTATACATATCACATATACCATCATCGTTAACCCACGTCCGGGTAACCATCGCATGCCGCCCACTAGTGGTGTTATGTCCGGCCACATAGGCACGGTGTAATCGTATGCATCCCGCCTTCGCGGTGACATGTCCGGCCATATAGGCACGGTGTAATCGTATGCAGCCCGCTTTCGCGGTGACATGTCCGGCCATATAGGCACGGTGTAATCGTATGCAGCCCGCCTTCGCGGTGGCATGTCCGGCCATATAGGCACGGTGTAATCGTATGCAGCCCACCT
The DNA here is from genome assembly GCF_019175385.1 of Lycium barbarum. Classification (NCBI taxonomy): domain Eukaryota; kingdom Viridiplantae; phylum Streptophyta; class Magnoliopsida; order Solanales; family Solanaceae; genus Lycium; species Lycium barbarum. The sequence continues at coordinate 121,838,672 of NC_083338.1, forward strand.
TCGCGGTGACATGTCCAGCCATCTAAGCACGGTGTAATCTCATCATCATATACTTATCATGAAGCGTGCATAAGAAATCAATTAAACACTACAACTCTATCGGGGTGACGTAAGGTCGAGAACCCCCGATTCCATTATGGAGTTATCATAACCATCATACCTCACCTTGAAGGAACTAGCATCATAAGGTGGGTCTAGCAATAATGAATAACCTCTAAAAATCGTATAAGGATCATTAGCTTCGTGGAAATATCATATCATAAGCTTCAGGATCTCTAGGCTTAGACTCATCATCATCATTATCATATTCATCACATATCTCTTATCTTTATCTCATAAGAAGCTCTTTCTAAACATTGGCTCATATTTTTCGGAATGTAAGAAGGTCATGGAAAGATAAAGGAAGTCATATCATAGGAATCACGCCTTAGAAAAGAAGGGACTAGCCTTACGTACCTTTCCGTCTCTCCAACTTTATCAATCAAACACGTTCCTCCAATGTTCACGATTCTACATTCAAGTGAATTCATACTAGAATTAGATAATCGGAAACGTACTTAAGCTTAAGCTAAAGCTAACGAAAATTGGGCAGAATCTCCTTTGTTTATACAACTTTCTCCATATAACGTAACAACTCCCAAACATCAACAACACACCCACAATATCATAATCAATGAACTTTGTTAAGTTAGCCATTATTCATTTCTCAAAATCTCCTCTTAAAGTCATCCATAACCATGGTCATAATACAATATTTCATTCATCCTTATACAATATTTCTCCCATATTCTTAATATCATTTATAACATAATTATACTCGTAAAATGTCTAGAATCATGATTCATGTGAAGCTACTACTCAAAAGTGCTACTATTTTCATATTTGTAACCCATCTTCTACTTCCTTCCATAATCCAAGTCTTTCAACCTCTCAATATTCTAAATAACATAAAATGATCATAAAACTCACCTTTGATTGTGTAGAAATAGGTTTTGGATAGAAATACTCCACTTGAAGAAAACCCTAGCTCCTCTTCCAAAGAAATTCTTGACTTCTAGCAACCCTAAGGAGCTTCCTTACACTTGATTCCCTTGAATTTATGATATTGATCTTTGATCTCCCTTGAATTCTTGTAGATGAAGTGTGTGGAATATTCTAGAGACTTAGAGAAGTGGAGAAGTGGAAAGAATAACAAATTAGAAGTGGGAATATGTTTTTATACTTGAAAATTTTTCAGCCCGTCGGGACTTATACGGACCCTTATACGGTCCATATAAGTGTCTGTATTTCACTATCAGGCAAAACATCTCTTATGTTAGGTTATACGGACCCTTATTCGGACTGTATAAAGTTATAAGGACCGTATAAGTGGTCGTATAACTCCTCTTTCCTGGAATTATTTCTGTCGTTTCGTTCAACCTTCAATCCTTATGGAACCTTCTTATCACTTGTTTAACACTTCATTAGCAATCTAAGGAGTGTTATAAATTTTCCTCAAGACATCGTTAGGTCAACATTAGCTCGGTACTTTGAAAACCCTTTTCAAAGCACGACTTAGACTTGACATTCTTCAACGAACTTTCTTCTTTTGCTTCAAATGTCTTTGGAATCTTAATGAGAACTATTAAGTACTACTTCTTACTTGTAGAAACATCGTATTATGCCTCACCCTGCGTTAGTCCATTTACTGTGCAACGACATGAGATTTTCCGAGGTGTAACAGGTGGCAAGGGCACCTGCTCAGCCAGATTAGTAGCCTGAACCAATTCAGCAGCCATGGGCATGTTTTATACTTTAGTCTTCAGTAGGAATATTACTCTGCAAATGAGCACTACTTCCAAAGAGAAAATTATGTATTGATAAACTAAAAAGATTAAACACACTCGTATATCTTTGTTTTTCTTATTTTTGTTCATTATTGGTGGCGTGGGGAAATGGAGCCAACATTACAAATTTACTACCCGCAGGTTTATATCCCCTTTTTCTCAAATGGGTTACTGCAAGAATTTGATTTTATGACATTCCGCTATGAAGGGCATGAAACTCATTAATGTACGACTACTCTATTGCATTTTTTAGTACTTTGTAGTTTTCCACTTATGTCCTTGCCTATCACCCCTTTTTTAATATAATACTAGTATTCGTATTTGCGCAATGCGCGATCAGTTAAAAAGAAATTAATTATAGCAAATTATAAAATTTATTTTCTTGAGCAGACTAAATATAATTGCTTAAACGTATTTCTACAATTTCCATCTTATAACTTCTTTATACAATATACCCAGTAAAAGGTGTTGTGAAAATATTAAATTAAATATCTCAAAAAGAAGTTTTTAATTCATTATTTTAGTATATATTAATGAGTCATTATTTTAAATACAAACGTTATGTGACTAAGACCAAATTGAATGGTCTTTAACTTGTAATCAAAGTGAGCAACGTTATAGCAGAACATTTACTACATTAAATAGCTCTTTATATGTTGTTAATGATGAAATCATCATTTGTGATGCCATTTACTGTATACGTTATTTGGCTAATATATTAACCTGACATTAGTTAATTGTTTGAACATATATATGCTTAAGTTATTTTCATTGGCAGAGGTGATATATACAAAATCATATTTCCTTATAAAATATAGTGTGTTGGGTTTTCTACATTTGTGAAATCTTTGTTAGATTCTGGCTCCTAGTTTTGTACTAGAAGAGCTTGTTGAATCCTGGGGGATACACCCATACCGGGTGAAATATCCTTAAGGACATTGTCATTGGCATGCCTCAAGCTACGAAGAATTCTCTACAAGTGTTCGTGATCAAGTATTTTCCTCAAGCTTAGAAGGAGATCCCACAAGTGTTCGTGATGAAGAGAAGTCCCTACAAATATTAGTGATGAAGTGTTTTCCGTAAGATTTCCAACAATCTTAAGGATATTTCATGCTATGTTCTTACGGGGAATTAAAAGAAAAAAACTTAGTACAATCTGTCTAAGTTACAGGTATGTTTCTGAATTATAGTATAATGAAAAATATATGATCTAAAAGTAAAGTAGTAATGATTTTGATATGATTAATTTATGCTTTTATTTGAGACTTTTAAGTTGTGCTTGGATAGTAGTTTTAGTGATTATCTTCTCTAAGATTTAATATTGAGTTGTGGGGCAGATTTCTAGTGTAAAAATTATAAGTAGGTTTATCATGATGTTCTACAAGTTTGAGATTTTGTGGTGAACATTTTTATATTGGAAAATGTAGACTCTGAAATTAATCATTTTTTTTTTGTCTTAGTCATTTGGGTCAACAAAATGCTAAATACAATGAATTGGTTTTGGGTTTGTGATGAATTTGTGTTGTTGTTATATTATTTTAGGTAGCTCTTAAATAATGTCCAAGCCATTTGTATATTTGTGGATAATCTATATTTGAGGTGGTAAGATGAGTGCAAAGATATGTATAATAATATGCATCTATATGTTGTGATAATTTTTTGAAAAGTTGGCTTGAAATTGATGTTTATCTTTATAGATTAATTATGGTGCAAGAATTTGTAGACCTATCTTTGAGATCTGTGTTTGTATAAGTTGTGTTCTTTGCACATTGAAGAGATTTGGTAAATTTAATTTAGGCTTTAAAATTATCTTGCTTGATGATTTGGATGAAGAAATGTTGAATTATAACAAATTTCTTTTTCTACAAATGTGAGATATTTATATGGAAATTTTACTTTGGTCCTAATATTTTTTTTATGAGAATGATGCTGGACAAAGTCAACTTCATGTGTCAAATGATATGGTATTGATCAGATTCTGCAACACTAATAAAGAAATTTTTGACGGGAATAATTATTATTTTGTGTGTGACGAACTATGTCATCATGTTCAGCAATGTAGAGAAGATTCGGAGAATGATAATCCCGCTAATTAAAAATAATTTTGGTTAAGCGGATGATATATTTATTGTGGTCATTTCTCGAGCGAATCTTGTGTGGCTAATGTAAGATATTGAGTGTTAGATGACTTTGATACTACTAATCATATTTGTGCAAGTAAAGTTAATTTTGACTTCTACACTCAAGTTGAAGAAGAAGAAAAATGATTTACTTATGTTGGTGATTCAAGAACTATTCAAGGTCTTAGAATTAAAAAAAAAAAAAACTTCTTAAAACTACTTTTGAAAAATATTGGTATTATCATTGGAGTGAATACTCTACTTGAAGATGATGAGGTTGTTTCCAAATTGTGGACAATAAGTATTGGAATTATGATTTATGTGTGCTTACTATTTTTAAACACATACTTTTAATATCGATACTTATTTTTCTCATATTGTTTTCTTAAAAATATTTATTGATGATGACATATTGTGAGTATAGCTATTTGGGTGAGTTATATTATTAGCTTATTATTTATAAGATGAAGTGTTTTATGAGAATTAGTAATACTATTTGTGAGGTTATGAAAGTATTGTTCCCCTATTTTAAATACTTTGAAAATGTGGGGGTTACGGTGTTATGAGGCATGAAAGTCCTCACTTTGAAATTTTTGAAATTATGGGGGTCATGATATCTTACTAGAGTTATTTTGAGAGAATGTTTTAATAGTGATAATATTTTAGTTGGTCTTGTTATTCAAAATGTTATTGAAAAAAAAAATTATGGTGTTAATTCTTTTCTCGGTACATGATTTTGAAAAGAACCAACTGATGAATAAGTGTTATAGTGAATTAATATTTGATGTACTAGAGAGGATACAATGATGCTAAGTGGATCTCCAAATCCACTGGTGAGTATGTGTTTACCCTTTGTCGGGTGTAATAATTAATATGAAAATAAGCCAAGTAGACCGTAATGAAATATGAGTTTATGGTTTGAAGTTGGCTAGTGATGAGGTTAAGATACTTCTTAGTGCGTATTGAGGTTGGAATAAAACCAACATGTATATATTGTGGTTGCCAAACAACATTAGTTGTGTGAGAAAATAATTTCTTAATAGCGCTATTGTGAGATGTGATAGTTTTTATAATTGTGTGAAGTCTGAGGTGAATTTGGCCGATTCACAAGACTAAAAGAAACATCGAGGGGAATGAGATTTTTGTCATTTGAGAAGATTAACAATGATGGTAACCCAACCTATTTGATTGGAGATCCCATGAATTAGGTTCGTATGGGTAATAACAAGTCATTAGTTGATCAAAAGTGCACTACTAAACTATGTCCCTTCCTATGGTGTGTGAATATAGTGCAAATCTGCAAGGCAAAGTGAGGTTGAGCTATAAACTCTTAATCCATTATCATATCCTTTATAGGTGGTGTATTGCTCTGCAGAATACACTCGATGGGTGGGTGGACCTATATTAGTGTGGAGTGGTGCCGCTCCTATGAAATTGTGACGGATTCTAGAGCACTCATGAATACCAGGACACGCGCATGGCCTCTTAGCGCAAAACCGCGATAACAACAAAGATTGTGCGAGTATGATGTGATAGAATAAGACAATGAGCTTACCAATGAATTTTTGGTTCATAGAAGTGTTGCACTTCACCAATTGTTCTGTAAGTTTAATCTTATTTTATCTAGGTCTGGTTCATAGTCTACGAGACACCAGATTCGACGCATTGTACTCATATGTGAAAACCCAGTAAAACAACTTATTTCATTCTATTCCTTTTTATTCTTTTTGAGATAGTGGGGGATTGTTGTGAAAATATTAAATTAAATATCTCAAAAAGAAGTTTTTAATTCATTATTTTAGTATATATTAATGAGTCATTATTTTAAATACAAACGTTACGTGACTAAGACCAAATTTAATGGTCTTTAACTTGTAATCAAAGTGAGCAACGTTATAGCAGAACATTTACTACATTAAATAGCTCTTTATATGTTGTTAATGATGAAATCATCATTTGTGATGCCATTTACTGTATACGTTATTTGGCTAATATATTAACCTGACATTAGTTAATTGTTTGAACATATATATGCTTAAGTTATTTTCATTGGCAGAGGTGATATATACAAAATCATATTTCCTTATAAAATATAGTGTGTTGGGTTTTCTACATTTGTGAAATCTTTGTTAGATTCTGGCTCCTAGTTTTGTACTAGAAGAGCTTGTTGAATTCTGGGGGATACACCCATACCGGGTGAAATATCCTTAAGGACAGTGCCATTGGCATGCCTCAAGCTACGAAGAATTCTCTACAAGTGTTCGTGATCAAGTATTTTCCTCAAGCTTAGAAGGAGATCCCACAAGTGTTCGTGATGAAGAGAAGTTCCTACAAATATTAGTGATGAAGTGTTTTCCGTAAGATTTCCAACAAAAGGTTCATGAAATAAAAAAATAAAAAAAGTAATCATATGATTACTTGGAAATGGCCTCCACAAGATAGGGGTAAGACTTAGGGGTAAATTTGTGTACATACCATCATCTCCTGATTCCATTTATGAAATTACACTGAATATATTATTGTTATTATTGAATAGCTTTTGGATAAAATAAAAATGTCATCTTCAATTCTTTTGTGATAGATTTTCCTAAAATGTAACATGATTGAAAATAAGTAAAGATAACTAAATAAAAAATTAACTAATAATTTCTCCGAAGTGACAAAATATCATATATATTATACTATAGAAAAGCAAGTGATACAATTTTTAGTAGTGAGAATTTAGTTCACAAAAGAATATCACTTTAACTTTCTATTTTCACTAAATTATTAGTTGTTGAAATGAAAAAAGATAGGGTTACTAAATTCACCTTCCCTTATCACTTGTATAACAATTTTTGCAAAGAGGGAGAACATTTATTGGCTGCAATCAACCCAAAACATGATTTATGTGTTAAAATAAATAATGGCCTAAAGCATATCGCACTCCCAATTGTTAAATGTGTATTATAGGCTTATTAAATTAAAACTAAATTATATCAAAAAAATATAAGCCACAAAAGAATTTCATTGAGAATATGAGCTGATTAAATCTGATTTCAATCCTATATATCCACAACTCAATCCTAAATATCCACAACCTAGATGTTATGTACAAATCAAATGAATATTTTTAAAATGTCTTTCTTTAAATTAATATTTTCTCGGCCAAACCTTGCCAATTTAAATTTGGAAATGCATGATATAAACCTGATAGGAATTTGTTGTCAATCTTCCAAATTTGACTTACGTTATCTAAATAGATCCCTAATCATCATAACTTAGATATTATCAATTACAAATTTTTTTGATCAATCTGATTTACCTAATTATGGGATAAATTCATCTAAGTTTAATGTTTGATTTTTGAAATATCTTATCCTTATTTTATTATTTCTTGCTTCAGATAATAAGTCGCCCTAGCCTTGACCTTTATATAAATTAGTCTATTATTCCTGACTAAAAATATTGAATTGTATAAGGCATGTATATTAATGAACAAATCACTTTGGCTGTATAACCCAAAAGTGAAATAATTTACTATAGCACCAAAATTCAGTCTATGCATCAATTCAATATTTAAAAATTGAAATATTAGCTTAAAGAGTATTTTAAACTAAATGATGGTTGCTCTTTTTTCCAACTGAAATTTATGGTCGATGACAGCTTAATTTCACAAACTATTTATATTTTTTATCTGAAAAAGTTTATCAATCTTTTTTTTTTCTAATTTCCAATGAAATATTGTTCAACTATCCATTCATATAACTCATAAGCATTAAAGTGTTACAAATAGATTATATTAATTGATGTATTTTTTAATCCCAAGATCATTTTAAGAATTAATCCAAATGCAGAAGCTGCGTTTTGTGAAACGAAAGTAAAGATATGATAAGCAAAGAAGCGTATAAGTAAAGATATGATAAACGAAGAAGCGTATAATGAAACCTTTCAACAATGTAATTGCATTTGACAACACCAATCTTGTAGTATAATGTTGTTGGGTAGTTGTGTTGAATTCAACCTCATAAGGTTTAACCCACTTTCACAACTGCACTCCATTATCCTGCAAAACCCGTAAAATTCAAAGTAACTTATTGAATTTTTTTAAGCAATATATTAAATTAAAAAAAAAAAAACTAACAATAATTAAAATGGAGATGAAGGATTTGCAAACTTTACAAACACTTCCAAAACTAAAATTGCTGCAAACAGTGGCGGAGCCAGAAATTTTATTAAGGGGTGTCAATTTTTTTTTTTTTTTTTTTTTTTAAAAAGGCCAATGACTGAAGTAAAAAAAAATAAGCATGTCACCAACTAGGATCGAACACGCAACCTTGTTAGCCTGAACCTTTAACACCCCTCAACCACTCGGCTAAGCCCTCAACTTAATACAAGTGGTGTCAATAGTAATACATATATGTATAAAATAAAAATTTCACATACCTATAAAACGTAATTTTCCGGCGAAGGGGTGTCGCTTGACACCCCTCGGGACCAGGTAGCTCCGCCCCTGGCTGCAAAACTTATGAGATGTGGCTCGTGAATGATCTGCCATAGAACTAACACAATTAAAAAATTGAAAAATATTACAGAGAGAGAGGGGGGAAGTGAGATTAGTTGAAGTCTGATCTTAGAACATATGGTTATAATATAAATTTAAGTTGCCCTGTAAAGAAGGAATGAAATCCACCAACTTAGGACTCCATTGTGTATGGAATAGTTGGTTTCTCGGTTAGTTTTCCTACTCTTTGTGAATTTGCAGTTTTTATTTTGATTTTATTTTTATTTTGTATATTAAATTGAAATTTGCTCCTTGCAGTTTTTCTTTTAACTGTTGTATTTTTTATTTTGTATTTTTAAATTCTGATTTTTATGGTGATGACACTTGTCATCTTACCATGCTTTTGACTCTCCTATTTTATATAGATAGATAAGTAAATATTTTCTACTTCTTAAATCTAATTTATTTAAGCACTTGTATTCTATTACTCAAAATTGCAGTGGACGTGGTGGTTGCAGCCGCAGGTGCTGCTCCTAGATACAAAAGTGAATAGTAATATATATACAATCGCCTAATACTTAATTAGTGTCAAGATGTAATAGTAGTATTCTTGCTGCTTTTTCAAGCTTCTTGTAAAACTAGATGATGTGTGCCCGTGCAAGGCACGGACGTCCGATATTGTGCGTCAAAACTTGAAACCTCTAAAGCAGCCAAATGACACCTTTTTTTTTTTTTACTTGTAATTGCTTTTAACTTTAAATCTTTTTTTGGAGATTTAAAGTTAAAAAAAATTCTCTTTCTAAATTTTTTCTAACCCCTCTGTAATGTTCTAGTGGGGTACGTCACTGATTAACGTTTTCGACCACCAGAATGGCTAGAGGTCAGCCGAATAAGGAGAAAAGATGCAAGAAAATAACTGAGGGTTACCCTAGCGAAGGAATACTACGGATTACCATCACCGAAGATCACACCGGTGGGTGAGCAAGGTCCATGGCCTGACCTTCCAATTTAAACGGAAGAGTTTCGTACTCCACTGAATCTGGCGAGCTCTATGGGGAAATGGACAAAAATGGGGGATAATATGCAATCTGCTGGCAGCACAAACCCTAGATGTAAAACAAAATAGGCTGGGTGTACAATTTCTAAGGTAGTGTTGAAAATAATAGGGGATTAGGAAACTACTCTGTGAATTGGAAATATGTTTTGCCCTTTGAGTGATGATGGGATACAAAATGAACATACCTGTTACACCTCGGAAAATTTTCTGTTGATGCATAGTGAATAGACTAACGAAGGGCATAAAGTATACGATGTTTCGATAAGTAAGAAATAGCCTTTGATGACCCTAATTGAGATTTCAAAGACATTCGATGTAAGAGAAGAAAGTTTGCCAAGAGAGGCAAGGTATACGTTATGTATCGGAAGAGATTTACGAGTACCGAATTAATGATGACTTAATGATGTTTTGGAGAAGAGTTATAACGTCCCTTAGATTGTTAATGAGGTGCTAAATAAGTGTCAAGAAGGTTCCATAAGGATTAGAGATCGAACGAAACGATGGAAACCATTTCAGGGAAGTGGAGTTATACGACCACTTATACAGTCTGTATAACTTTATACGGTCCGTATAAGGGGTCCGTATAACCCCCAGCAGGGAGATGATTTTCATGATGCTGAACCACGGCCACATGCCACTTATATGGACCGTACAATGTTATACGGACCGTAAAAGTGTCTGTATAACACCCGACGGGCTGAGTTATTTTCAAGTCTATAAATGTGATCCAACTTCATTATTTTCATTTTAACACTTTTCCACCTCTCTCCAAGTCTCTAGAACATTCCATACATTTCATATACAAGAATCCGAAGGAGATCTAAGGCTCATATCATTAATCTAAGGGAATCAAGTGTAAGGAAGCTCTTACGGGTTGCTAGAGTCAAGAAAACTTTATGGATTGAAGCTAGGGTTTTTCTTCAAGTGAAGTATTTCCATCCAAGGGTTATTCCTACTCAATCAAAGGTAAGTTTTATGATCATTTCATGTTATTTGGAGTATGGAGAGGTTGATAGACTTGGGTAGAAGAAGGAAGTAGAAAATGAAGTCTAAATGTAGCTTTTATGATGTTTATGAGTAGTAATCTATATGTAGTCATGATTCTTAGTATGATATGGGTATAACCACGTTATTGAAGGTAATAATGGTGATGAAGAAGCATTATATGTAAATGTGCTAAAATGGGTATGAAGTTGCTAGTATGAGTTGAACATGGAGGTGAACATTGGAAGCTTAATGTAACGTGATTACTTGAATTGGATATTATGAGCGTATTATGGATGTTATTGTGGTTGTTGGGAGTTGTTTGATGATATGGTGGAAGTTGATGAAATGGGGGAAATGCTGCCCAATTTTCATTAGACGATTTATTATTCTAGTTTGAATTTAAGAATGTCATTAAGGCCTAACCATGGCATGAATCCTTCTAAATGTAGATTGTTCAAGCTTCAACGGTGAACATTAGATAGTTGAGAAGGCAAAGAGGTATGTAAGGCCAACCCTTCTTTCAATAAGGCATGGTTCCTTGGCTATATATCTATCCTTTCATGAGTCTATATTGACCTCCAAATGATTTTATCTTTAAAGCTACTAAAGCCAATGTTTCTCGTTATGTTTATGATTCTACTAAATTCCTTATATGATGGCTGATCCTTTAAGGATAGATGCAATGAAACGATAATAGTAATGATGTCAAAGATCCTTATGAGCTTCTATGCATATGTGTCTATGTATGACTATTATGTAACACCGAACTTATGTGGCCGGGTATGACATGTATTGCGCGCATACCACTGCAGTTGGGTACGGATAACCCTGAGCCTTGGTAGGGCCAGGTATGTATAATCACCGAGCCTTGCCATGGCCGGGTATGTGAAACACCGATCCTTCATGGTCGGGTATGCTATGAATACGATTAGGAATATGAATATAGATATGAAAATGTATATAAATACGGATACGAATACGGATATGGATGTATGGATATGTACATGTGTATGTACACAAACACGCATTAGAAATGGAAGGTGCCTACGAAAGGCAAGTAAGTGTCTATGACGATGGCTCTACTACCTGTTGCACCTTATTTTTACCAAGGCTTAACAAAACACAACTTATGGAGCTCTGAAATAATTAATTATGTACAGAGTCGCCACCTAGCATTTAAGGTATACTAGGGTACCTATAAATTATTAATATATGCAGCTTAACATGGTCTACGAAAATAAGTGATATTCTAGGTAAGTGTTCAAATTATTCCGAAGGGAAGGTGTTAGGCATCCTTCAGAATCCACAAATGTGGTTCCCGGCTGGACCAATTTAACTATACGAGGGACGTGTAAAAAGGCTTGATTATTATTTACAAAAAATATTAATGGAATTGAGACTAAAGAATAACTAATATGACTATTCACGTAAATAATCATGCAATACGTATTTTATACATATGTGATATAATAATTATTTAAAAAAATTTATCTGCAACTTAGGAGCTTGGGTATGTGAAAAAGGTATAAGGAATGGACATGAAATTATTTTGCACTCAAGGTGAGTTAACTAATTTAACTAGCTAAGTATGTACGCTTAATCAATTAATTATGAGAGTACATTCTAAAGCATAAATATTGAGGCAAATCACCTTATTTATTTACTTAAGTGTGCTAAGCTATTGAATTAAAACTCTAGCGAAACATGATAACTATAAGAATATTAGCTACGAAAATAATAACTGCCTAATATTAATTTGTCTAAAACACATAAAGTTTAAATCACCTAAGCAGATCATAAATAAATACCACCAACCTGCACCCTAAAAAGTAAAGTTTCATTATATTTTATGCTTGTATAATTTAAGAATGTAAAAAAAAAATATAAACAGAGAATTTAAGAAGCTATTTGAACTTCTTTTGAGTGTCATCTTCAAAAAGTAACTCCGGATACCTGCACGAGACTTAATAAAAATGTTAGTAAGATAATAAATAACTATCGGATGAATTAAAGAAATAATGAATAAACTTAAAATAAAAACCCGTCTTTGTACATGGAAGGCCTTGGAAATCGACGGAAATTTCTTCATCGGCCAAAGTGGGTGTTTTCTTTGAAGATAAAACAACAACAAAAAAAAATCAGCAAAAGCAACAAAGACAAAACAAATTAAGGATCGGAGTAGGTAAAAGAAATGATTTTTTTTTAACGGGTCATAAGGCCTAAGACCGAATAAAGAAAGAATAAAAGAGCAATGGCTATAACCTGTAATTGAAGAACAGAACCAACGTTGTCTTTAGAATTAATTGCATCGAAAAAGGATAATAAAGAATCAAGAACGGAAAGGAAAGAAAGGATCAAGATTAATACAAAGGTGATAGATGAAGAAAAAAATAGAATCTTGTACATAGAACTAGTACACTTACAAATACCATATTTTAATGGTGTTAGAATCCTTGTTAGTCACCTGAAAAGCATAAAACAACAGGAAAAAAATAAATAAAAAAAACGAGTGGGGACAGTGCTCATTAGAGCAACAAAGGAGAAAAGGAGGCTGGTCGTCGGCATTAATGGAGATCACCGGAGTTTCGAAACTCCGGTATGTTCTGCGAAAGCGTCAAAAATAAGGAGAGGGGCGGGAAGTGGTCATCGATCCAACAACGACATTCGATGGCGTCGCTTCAACGGCAAAACGCCGGAAAAGTTAACTCCGGCCAGATCTGTAAAAATACAAAATAACATCCAAGCAAAATAAAAAAAATAAAAAATATGCCACTAGTGATGGCATTAGAGAGAGGGAAGAGCAGCGCAAGCAGTGGTGGTGGCGTTTGTTGAGGGTCATGGTTGGCTGTTTGGTGCGTCGTAAAAGAAGGTGTGGGGGGTGGCGGCGGCGGCGGCTGGAAAGAGAGAGGGGAGAGAAAAATGTTTTGAGAGAGAGAGAAAATGAAATCTGTGTTGTGTGTGTATGTGTAGAAGATTAAATCAACCCCCCTTTTTCTTATAATGTGAACAAACCCTCCTTTTTGTCCAAAAAATAATGAAGTCATACCTCTTTGTCCCTAACCCATCACCTCAAAATGTCAATTTTTTTTTTAAAAAAGTGACGAGACCTTGATTTGATCGAATTTACTTTGCGTTTAAAAATTAATTGCTCCGATTTTCTTTGCACTGTCAGGCTGCACTAAAATATAATTAATTAATACATGTATAAATAATAACGTAAGTATAAAATATAAATATTAAGGTGCAAGATATGAAAATGTATTGCTATAAAATTAAGAAACAATTATTAATTACACGAAAATGGTAGTATTACGCTATACATGTGCAAAATAATGATTCTTGGAAAATGACAATAAATTGATAAAATTCCTAAAATAAGGATAATCATCAATAAATTATAAAAAAATGCAAAAAATGTGTAAAAAATGTATTTCGTGCTCTTTAACGAATCAGGGCCCCCCAAAACGTTAATTTTAAGCACGTCGAGCCAAAATTAGGTGTCAACACTACCTCCCATCTTATGCTATTTCTTATGTTGTCTATTATGCTTCTATAATGATATTGATTATGCTTTACATACTCAGTACATTCTTCGTACTGACGACCTTTTGTTTGTGGACGCTACGTCATGCCCACAGGTGGCTAGGAAGACAGGCTTGATCCATAGCTTTATTACTCAGGGAATACATAGCGGAGCTCCATTTCATTCGGAGCCACAACTTTTGGTATCTATTCTTTTGTGTACATGCTTATAGGCAGGGCGGGGTCCTGTCCCGCCTATATGATGTGACATACTCTCCTTAGAGGCTCGTAGACATGTGTATATGGTTAGATGTCTTTAGCCTTGTCGGCTTATATTTTGTATATCATTTTGATAGCCTCGTCGACTTATGTACATTGATATGGGCATAGTTGTTGATGATGATATAAATGTATTGTTGTCCAATGACATTAGTACGAATAATGGATAGAAAGTATGATTTAGCTATGTGACTCACCTAGATGTAAATGTGAATGTACGATAAGAAATGCCCGGGTGGGATAACACCGGGTACCCGTCATGGCCCTCCGGTTGGGTCGTGACAATACCAGGATAATCATCCAACTTCAGGACTTCATACCTGGTAAGATCAGGGAAAAAGGTCAATGTAGTCAATGTGGAGTGGAAGGACCAACCAAATCCCTCATAAACCAATGATGTTAGTTACTTGGAATGTGCGGGGGATGAATAAAGTCTATAAGCAAAAAGAGTTAAAGGAGTTTTTACATGTGAATAAAGTAGAATTGATAGCTATAACTAGGGGTGGGCGTTCAGTTTTTTGGTTCGGTTTGGCTATTTCGGGTTCGGTTTTTTGAAGGTGGACACCAAACACCGAACCAAACTAATTCGATTCGGTTCTTTCGGTTTCGGTTTTTTAAAGTTCAGTTCGGTTTCGATTTTTTCAATTCGGTTTTTTTAATATAATATTAGAAGCGATTCCATTGACACTAATTCATATTCTCAAAAGCAATAAAACATAAAACTGATAAATTGAAATCAAAATCAAACAAACAGGATACACAAGAACAGAAAACTATAATCATGACATAGGATTACATGGTGTTATATACATACCGTAAGAATAATTAAGAAAACACATAAAGGGCATACATTAATCCTAAAGAGACATCCTAGTTATCTTTCTTTGTTAAGGATATTTGATTTTTTCAATTGAAGTGGAAAATTAGGGATACAAATGCAAAAGAGGACTTATTACAATTGAGTTTTTTTTGCTTTAAACTTAATAGGCCTAGACTATTTTAATTTTTTTGGGTAACGTATTAAATTTCAGTGCGCGTTCGATTTTTCGGTTTGGTTTTATCAAACTTCGGTTCGGCTATTTCGGTTTTGGTTTTTTGACGATGGACACCAAACACCGAACCAAACTAGTTCGGTTTGGTTCGGTTTGTTGAAGTTTCGGTTCGGTTCGGTTCGGTTTTCGGTATTTATGCCCAGCCCTAGCTATAACTGAGCATATAGTTCAGTAAATAAGAGCAAAGCACATCATTAAGAAAATCACAAATAATTGGCTATGGGTGGCAAATTATGGGGCAAGCAACAGAAACAAGATATGAATGGTATGGGATCCCTGGAAAATTGCCTTCATTGTAAAGGAGAAGACTGCTCAGTACATACATGGGTGCATTCAGGTAGTGGGAACACAAATTAACTTTGAATTCTCAGTTGTTTATTGTTTGCATACAATAGAGGATATACATCAACTGTAGGAAGACCTGAGAGTGCTGCAAAATGGTATTAGTGGTCCTTAGACATGCATGGGAGACTATAATGCAGTTCTTCATGCTGACGACAAATTCAATGGTACCCCTGTTCAAGATGTTGGGATAAAAGATTTTTTCAAGAGTTTCTTGTAGACAATGGGAAGACAAAGTTGAAAGTTACTGAAAGGGAATACATATGGACCAATGACCACGTCCATAGCAAGATTGACCCGACAATAGTGAATGCACAGTGGATGACTACTATGACTCAAATGGAGGTGCATGCTATGGATCCATCATTCTCAGATCATACACCACTTAGTCTCAAGCTAGAGGCAGATGCGGTTAGGAGATTAAGCCCTTTCAGATTTTTGAATCACCTTGCAGACCATATTGATTTCCTCGGCTGTGTAGAGAGGATATGGGCAAAGCATACTACAACGGGATAGATGCAAAGAGTATGAAATAGGATGAAGAAAGTAAAGAAAGAACTCAAACAACTAAACACGTGGGAGTTTTCTTCTGTTACTGATAAAATATATTATGCCAGGAGTCATTTACAACAAGTGCAGGCTAATAATACAAGATTACTTGCACCATCCTGATCTGTTTGAGGTTGAGAAGGAAGCAAAGAGACAACTGGAGAAATGGATGCTAATTGAAGAAAGTATTCTGTAGAAAAAATCTAGGAATCAATGGTTAAAGTCGGGTGATTTAAATAACTCCTATTTCTTTGCTTGTATGAAAAACAGGCAAGCAAGTAATGGGACCAAAAGTCTTACAAGAGTTGATGGAGTAACAGTTGTAGATGAGAGGAGAATTGAACAGGAAATTACTAACTTTTATAAAGATTTGCTTGGAACTGCTATTAACCAGATACCTGCTATCAATCCAGAGGTCATGAAAGAGGACCACTTCTGGCAAGGACCTAACAGCTATAGTTAATTGAAAATGTCTCAGCAGAGGAAATAGTCACTGCTCTGAAGAGTATCAATGACCACAAAGCACCTGGGTAGGATGGATATAATGCCTTATTCTTCAAAAGCCACGGTCAGTAGTAGGATAGGATATCATCACAACTGTATTAGAATTTTTTGAAACAAGAGAGATCATAAACCTGTAAACTGTACAGCAATTACTTTGATTCGAAAGGTGAATAGCCCTGTGTCAAATTAATGAGTACATGCCCATCTCTTGTTGTACGGTGGTGTATAAAATTATATCAAAAATTCTCTTATTCATAGACTCCAAGGTCTTATGGATGATTTGGTAGATAACAGTCAATCTGCATTTGTTCCTGGCAGAATCATCTCAGATAATATTATACTTAGCCAAGAACTTGTTAAAGTCTATGGTAGGAAAGGTGCATCACCAAGATGTCTGCTAAAGATTGACAAGCAAAAAACATATGATTCAGTGAATTAGAGATTCTTAGAGCAGATTTTGCAGGCTCTTAACTTCCCAGACAGGTTTGTTCAATGGATAATGGCATGTGTTACAACTATGTCCTATACTATCTAGATTAATGGACAATCCACAAGACCATTCCCTGCTAAGAAAGGACTAAGGCAGGATGATCCATTGTTACCCTTTCTATTTGTCATATCAATGGAGTATATAACTAGGAAGCTTAAACTGCTCAGAAAGATTCCAGACTTTAACTTCCACCCTAGGTGTGAGAAGTTAAACATAATTCAACTAAGCTTTGCTGATGATTTGTTGTTATTTTGTAGAGGATATAGGGGATGTCCAACTACTATATGACAGTTTCTAGAGTTCTCAATAGTGTTTGGACTTAAAGCAAACTTATACAAAAGCTCCATATTCTTTGGTGGGGTTGATGTGGGGGTGCAAACTGAGATACTGGATTTATTGGGGTTTGTTAAAGGAGAACTACCTATTAAATATCTCGGTGTTCCTCTTAGCAGCAAAAGACTCACTATTCTGCAGTGTCAGAACTTACTAGACAAAATGGTTGGGAGGATCACTTATTGGAGCTAAGATGCTTTCTTATGCTGGAAGGCTCCAATTGATCAAGTGTGCTATTTGGCATTCAAATTTTCTGGTCCCAAATATTTTTAATGCCAAAGGAACTGGTTGGATAGATTGAAGCAATTTGTAGATCATTCCTATGTACGGGAGAGGCAAGCATCTCAAAGAGGGCACTTCTAGCTTGGGAAAGAGTTTTCCATCCAAGAACAGCAGGAAGGTTCAATGTTATTGAGCTCCTGGAATAGAGCAGCTATAAGTAAACTCTTCTGGAATTTATGTAAAAAGAAGGATAAGTTGTGGGTCGTGTGGGTTCATACATACTACGGGAAGGGTAGGAACATATGGGAAATTGATATCTCTAAACAAGCTTCCTGGATGATAAAAACAAAATCTTGAAGGCCAGATAATATGTAAGTGAAGCAAGTATGACTATTGATGAGCTGTTGCAATTGAATGTTTTTCCCTATAAAGGCAGTATACCAGAAACTCAGAGGTGATTCCCAAGGTAGAATGGAGACAATCCAGTTGTAGTAATAGAGGTTGCCTCAAATGGACCTTTATTTTCACCTTAGCTGCACATCAGAGACTACATAAAAAGAATAAGTTATTTAGCTGGGATACCATTGATAACCAAACTTGTCTTTTGTGTAACAGAGAGAATGAAGATGTAAATCATCTCTTCTTCAAGTGTGACTGGGCTAATATGGTGTGGACAAGGATCTAGCATAGCAAGGGGTTCAGAGAAATAGTATGGAGTGGGAGCGGGAGCTGCAGTGGGCTAGTGTCAACATGAGAAGAAGGACTGCAAGAGCAGAAGTCCTCAGAATGTCATTAACATGTGGTGTATATCAGGTGTGGATGGAGAGAAACAGAAGAATCTTCCAACAGAGGGTCCAAAATGTGGACAGTGTCATCAAACACACTGTCTAGGAGGTGTGCCTCAAAGGAGCTGGAGAAAAGAAATTACAAAGTTGACTGGAGCATTTAAATTTCTATCCTTTAAGTCTTTTTTGTTTAACTGCGATGTGCTTTGCTATAATTGTTGATAGGTTGTTTTTCATTTGATAGGGGGATGCACTAAGCTTGTTGCTCTAGTACTTAGAAGAATTGGATGTGTGGCTGGAACTAGGACTCTGTCTGGTTTCACCCTGAGAATGTTGTACATAACTCACACTTTTGGAAGTATAACATATATTTGCCAAAAAAAAAGTACAAAAATAAATCAAAAGTTGGATATTCTCAACTTATGGCTTTTAATTTACAAGTTACTTTTAAAAAATCAATCCAGACATCCTCTAAATACCATATTATCTTGAGAAAGAAGTATAATAGGAAGTGTTTGATTTATTATAGAGTGCGTACGTAGGCCCTAGAAAATCCAGTCTCATCCAATTGGAATGAGAAACATGTCGATCGGCATATCCTTTGCAACCTAGCTTGGGATCTCTGAGTATTACATGGATTCCACCTCGTAGCCTACATCACCTTATCCTTATGGGAATACTTATTTTCCAACTGCATAAAGTTTATGGCGAAGTCAAAATTTTAGGATGTTTACTCAGGTGATTTTTTGTACTTAAGTGATTTCGGTTTTAATACTTTCGATTAGGCTTTAATTAATTTAGTTTATTTTAAAAGTTCCCTTTCTTACTATAATGAGTCAAAGAAGAAAACTTTAAATTAGTAATCCACCAAGCATCCGTTATGGGATTAACACCCCAATATTTGTTACATTGAACTTGGACACTTGCAAGCTTATGCGTCATTTTACAATGGAAATCCACATCATTACCCTTTTTTTTTTTTTTTTTTGATGTTTGGTACTAGAGATATACAACCTGAACTCGTCAACCATTTTTCTTCCTTTTTACCTAGACCTCATTTGTTTGCACTTATTGGAGGTCTGAATTTGAATGGTTCAGACCTTACGTCATTAAGTCCATTTTTTATTGCAATAAGATCTAAGCACTTATTGGTCTGAATAGGTCTTAATTATTAAGATCTTAAAACAAGTCTTAATATCATTAAAAAGTATTTTTGTATGGAACTTTTTTATCACCAATTCCAACACCACCCCCAACCCTCCACCTCAACCCCACCCCCACTACCTCCCACCCCTCACCCCAATCACCCACCACCCACTCAGCCCCTCCACCCCCACTCACCACCCACCACGACTACAAAACATCTCCACCATTACTAGTGAATGTAAATGTTTCATTTTTTATAATCAAATAATATTTTATTAAATTTGTATTTATTTTATACTATTTAGTTACTTTTAAATTTGAATTGTATATTTATTATATTTAAATAAATACATTATGCACATTTAGATATTGAAAAACAAACAGTCTTAATCATTCAATATTCAGACCTAGAGACAACATCTTAATCATTCAGATGTGCATTCAGATTCAGACGTCTTAATCTTAATAAAAACAAATGAGGCCTAAATCCTCGTCTCAAAAGAATATTCAAAAGTTGTTCATTAATATTAGGGTTGTTAAGAGAACATCGACAAATTAAATCGCATCAACCGATAATAGGGGAAAAAATCGATTAGTAGTTTGGTTTGTTAGTTTAGTGTTAAAGAAAACAATCCGATTATAATCAATTTAGTATGCTTTTAACTAAAAAAAGTCCAATCAAATAAATATTATGTGTATAAAATTTCTAAAATATGTTAAAGGTATTTCTTATAATGTAACTTGTAAATATTTCTTCAACTTTTTCAAATTTTCATACTGAACATATTATTACAGTTTGGACTTACAATTTTTGATAGTACAACAAGTTTTTTTTTTTTTTATGGAATCACACTCAACCAAATCGTTGTTTTTTACGGAATCATAGCCCTTAAAAACACGAAAATTTGAACCAAAGTAACCTATGTAACCCCTATTATTATAACGGAAAAGGCTCAAATATGCTTTCGAACTATCGGAAATGGCTCATTTATGGCACTCGTCAATAGTTTGGTTCATTTATGTCATTGAACTATGGCAAATGACTCATTTATGTCATCGCCCGTTACCAAAATGACTCATCCACGCCGATTTTACAATACCACATATGACATGTGGCCTCGACTAGATTATGGTTGTGGGTGGGTAGGTTGTAAGGATTAGATTTTTTATTAATTTGGGATTTAAAATTGAGTTGGTTTAATTAAACGACGTAGACCTCTAATTAGAGGTCATGCGTCATATCTGATATTATAAAACCGGCGTTAATGAAAAATGGCATGGATGAGTTATTTTTGGTAACGGGCGATGGCAAAAATGATCTAAACTATTGATGAGTGGCATAAATGAGATATTTCCGATAGTTCGATGACATATTTGAGCCTTTTCCGTTAATATAATTTGCGTAATGGAGCTCATTGACAACTTTTTTATCTTCTTCCTTCACTTCTTTAACTAATATTTTAAGTTGTTCACTAAGACTGGCAATCGGTTTGGACCAGACCGGACCGGTAACCGGTTAGTAAACCGGTTGGTTTCTGGTCTAAAAATTGGAACCGACCACCGGTTCCGGTTTACCAGTTTCAAACTAGAAATCGGATCGGTCCGGTCCGGTCCAAAACATTATAAAACCTCTTCTTTTTTTTGTATAGTATATATATATATATATATTATAGTATTTATTAGTTTATTGTAGGTATATTTACATATGTTATATAAGTTTATAAGTAAAGTTCATATATTTACTGACTAACAGCATATTCGTATATATATATATATGTTTAAGTTATATGTATACTATATATACTTATATATGTTTAAGTTATATGTATTATATGTTATATGTATACTATATATACTTATATATGTTTAAGTTATATGTATACTATATATATTTATATATGTTTAAGTTATATGTATTATAACTTAAGTTATTTATAGCTTAAGTTTTTTCTAAGTTCATAGATTCCTATTTTATAAATTAAGTATATTTATATTATAAGTATATTCTTAGTATATTTTAGTTATTTTTCAAGTATATAACTTTCTAGTTTTTAATTTAAGTAGATGTATATTATAAGTATATTCTTAGTATATTTTAGGTATATTCCTAACTTAATATAAGTAAAAATATGAACACAAGCAAATAGAAGAAAGCTCAATGAACCATATATTTTATTCATTCATGGATAACATTTATTTGCAAGTTGTAGTTTTTGTTAACTTGCAAATAATACATGAATTGCAAAGAAATAGTAGAATAATAAAATAAAAAATTGTCAATCATTTGGTTAATATCCGTCATATCATATTCGGTCATGGAGATATCTTCAAAGTCTTCCATTTGGTCCGCTCCACTTGCTATCAAATCTTCAATCTCTTCCTCTTCGCCTTCCACCGCTTCTAAGTTTTGGTTGCGTCGCTCCGATCTAATCCAATCGCGAATGCACACTAGTACTTGCAAGCTAAATCCGGATAATGAGTGTTTATAGTCTCCAATTTGTTATCTTCCTTGGCTAAATGCACTCTCCGAAGCCACGGTTGATATTTGAACCATAAGGATATCTCGAGCCATTCTTGAAAGTATCAGATGACTCGCCTTGTATTTATTCCACCATGCTAAAACGTCCAAATCATCTAGTTGGTCTATATCCACATTTTGCTGCATCAAATAAAGGTGATATTCATCAAAGTTTGCATTAGAAGGAGTTGGATGTGAATGTAAAACATTTAAATGCGACAAACCCGATAAGTACTTTTTGCCACTTTGAAAGTAGTAGGGCGTGGAGCAATGGGTGTAGCATTTTCTTCCAAATTAGAATAATAACTAAAAACTTTTCTAAACTCGGCATCAATAGCGAACTCAGATTCAGTTAAAGATAGTTCAACTTCCTCTTCAACTTCTAAAAAGGTATAAATTTGATTAATCAATGCTCTAGTATAAGATATTTTTAATCAAGGATTTAAAAGAGAACCCAATATAAATAAAGTTGGGATGCGAAAAAAATACTTCTTAAATTTTGTTGTCATATTAAAAATAGTCGCTTGATAACCGAATTTATCTTTATACTCTTGTAAAACTCTAGCTATTTCCGCTAAGTAGGCTAAAATTCCGGTTACTGTGGGATAGAATTGTCTAGAAAAAGCAAGAGTTGCATTATAAAAATTTTGTAAGAGTTCAACACATTTTTTAACATCTTCCCAATCGGTAATATTTAACCAATCATCACTATTTGTATTAAAATGGTTATGAACTTGTTGTATGGGAATCCTATAATCATATGCTTGTTGTAACATAATGTAAATGTAGTTCCACCTAGTGTCAACTTCTACTTGAATTTTCCTAGGTCTAAGGCCATTTTCCACACAAGAATTCTTAAAATCTCTCAGTTTTGCCCTATTAGCATTACAAAAAAGAAATGCAACCGCATTTCTAACTTTTTGAATAGAATTTTCAAAACACTCAAGACCATCTTTAACAATCAAGTTCAAAATGTGACAACTACATCTCATATGAAAAATATTTTTTAGCGGAGGGTTTAATTCCCTTTTTAAAAGACCAATCACCTTTGTATTATTAGAAGCATTATCTAAAGCAATACAAAATGTTTTTCTATAAATGTTAAAAAATCTCATAATAGTAGACATTGAATCCGCTAAAAAAATTCCATCGTGACGACTTTTCCCTTCATCATATAAAAAAGTTTTACGTCACTCAATTATCATCAACCCAATGACATGCAATAGCAAACAAAATTAACTTGTTAAGACTAAGACCCAAATCGGCGGTAAGAGAAACATTACAATTTAAAGAATTAAATACATGACGCAAATAAAATCTATATTTTTTATACAAATCTATAACATCCGCTCTACAAGTACTTCTGGGAATACCCTCAAATAACGGATTATAACAACGTTGAATATAAGTAACAAACCCCAAACCCCAAGAAAGGAAAATGGTAGAACATCAAAAGCAACCATTTTAGCTATTTCTACACGCTCTTTTTTCTTGTTATACTTAAAATTTATACCGATTCGTGGGTCTATTGTCATTTGAATACCCCCCCCCCCCCCAGATTTGAACCCGTTTGCTCTCCCCAAACATCGTTATGTCTACTTTTCATATGATTCGTTAGTGTACCCGTTCCACCATCCTTACTAGTTTGTTGCTTAAAAACAAATTCTTGTTTACATATATTGCATGTAGCTGTTTGTCTTTCCTTATTCTTAGTCATAAATCCCCAGATTTTAGCGGTTGACTTACGAGTTCTAGGCGGTTTGTCTTGTGTATGTGATTGTGCAGGACCTGTATCTCCTATGGGATTTTCGGGGGCTTGTGTTTCATCATCATCATCAATTTCATTGTCGGTATAATGTTATTGCATTGCCTCATGATCTAAAAGTGGATTATTTCTACCAACATCAATACCTAAATTAGGTGTCTCGTTCACAAATGTTTCCTCATTAAACCCACCCCTAACAATACCACTACTACCGACATCACGTCTAAATCTCTTCGTCATTATTAAATAGAATTAGTTTAAATCACACTCAAATAAATCACAAGAAAATAAATTGCAACAAATTAAATTGATAGAATTAAATTGCGTAAATTAAATAGTGAAAAATAAAGATAGAGTTGGAACGAAGGTACCAAATTGCCGGACTAATTTCCAACAAAGTGAAGGCGGCTAGAATTGCAAATCCACCAAAGCTACTTTGGATTGTTGAAAAATCACCAACTCCACCAACAATATTATAATTGCAAAATTGATATTTGAAACTAGAATAAAACTTTATAATATTTAATTGAGAGAAATTTAAAGTGGCTAATTATTGCAAAGTAACTATAATTGAGAGATTGAGAGAAAGAGAAGAGTTAATTGGTGTGGATTGAAGTGGAAATGGAGAGGCGTTTATATAGGGGTGGGGGATGGGTTAAAGTGTTAAAAAAAGTTTTTTTTTTTGGGGGGGGGGAGGAGTTGGGGGGCCAAAAGGGGAGTTTGGAACCGTTTGCCAATGGCCATTTTTGCAAATGGACCATTGGCCAACGGCCCAGCCCATATACGCAACGGCTACATTTAAATAAAAATTAATTTTGACCGGTTTAACCGGTTCCGGTCCCAAAAAATCGAAACCGGACCGGTATGTATTAAACGGTACCGATCCCACTACCGGTTTGAACCGGTTAATCCAAACCGGTTGACAGGCTTATTGTTCACCTATATCATATTATATTAAGGTAAAATTACTCAAATGACTACCTTATGGTAGTTTCCTATCATTTATAGCTACCCTTTTAAATATTATCATTTGTAGCTTTGTTTCCCAAATTAAGGTATTTTTTCGGATGTATTTGATGCGTGTAAATTCATGGAAACACAGTAAAAAAGAAAACATATCCCTTGATTTTAGGCCATAACGGTGGGATCATTTAATTAGTTATTAATTGGTATTTTTTACCATACTCTTCTACAAAATCAGATTTTAGATTTCTTTTCCATAACCGCTTTCTATTCCTTCATCCAATCTTCAACATTCAAACGTAAAAAATCAAAAATTTGAAAACATTCAATAGCCAATGTATTTGAAGTTTTCAATATTGATTTCGTTTTTTATTTACCCATGTATTTGATAGCATAACTAATGTATTTGAAGTTTCCAATCAAACTCCATGTATTTTATATTAAATATCATGTATTTGTGTGAGTAACAATTTGTGTCACCCATTTATTTAGTTGTAATTTATTTGAAGTTTTCAATATTGATTTCGTTTTTTATTTACCCATGTATTTGATAGCATAACTAATGTATTTGAAGTTTTCAATCAAACCCCATGTATTTTATATTAAATCTCATGTATTTGTGTGAGTAACAATTTGCATCACCCGTGTATTTGATGAGATTAATTTGAACAAAATACATAAATATATAGAAAACTTACCATGTATTTGCGTCACCCCTGTATTTAAAACTAGATGAACTAATGGAATTAATTTGAACAAAATACACAAATATATAGAAAAACTTACAAAAATACACCACCAACCACAACAATTGATAGTGATATCATAGAACATACAGAAATACATATATTTTTCATCTTTTCAAAACCCTAAAAAACTTTCTCTCTCCCCTTCTCTCGTGTGCGCCGCCATAACCACCACCACGGCCTGGAGCAAAAACAATCACTTCCACCAAGTTGATTTTGTGGAAGAATAATAAAACAAATAGCGAAAACTTCACGAAACAAAGGAGATGGGATAGAACGTGAAAGAGGCCCACTTTGACCACATATGCCTTGAATCGAAATAACCGTACAGAAAATACTGTTTCGGATTGCAATATCCCAAAATGGAAAATTGAATTTTGCAGAAGGGTGAAGAGAGGAAGAAGATGACTATTTCACTGGGCATTCATAGATTCTTCCCTTTTTAAAAAGGTAAGAATTTATGAAAAAGGAGAGAGAATGGTAATGTATATTAAGTGATTAATATTGTTACCATTAAAAGGGGATATGAGATTGGAGGTGCTAATTTTTAGGTGTATTTGTGAAATGGTAATTGAAAGTTACTGTGTAGCTATAATAGTTAAATTAGAAAAGTATTTAGTTATTATTAGTAATTAAAATAAAAAGTAGTTATTACTACTAATTATGCATTAGAAGTAGCTATAACGCGTAAAAATTCCTTATATTAAAAGTCAAAAGCTTCTAAGCCTAAAGTTATATTACGAAAATATTCATAAAAAATTGATCGACCATTTTGTCCTTCATGTAATTAAAAACCACATTTATTAAATAGATAATTTAACTACATTAAATCATATACATGATAAGGACTCTTACATCTTCCACTACTAATTGAATTTTAATTACTGTTCCTTTTATCTTCCACCATTAAAAGCATTGCATGCTATGAGTCTACTTTAAAGTGAAAGCTTGTGATGGGATAATGGCAGTGCAAATCGTTGGTATATAGTCCATTTATTATGGACAACGCCTGGACTTTTTCTTCTTCCGGGAAGTGCAGAAATTAACTCAATATTTATCCATTTTATATTTACTAATAGTAATAACATTTATTTATGTCATCCTTTTTAATTACCTCCTTCATATCAAACTAGTGAATTTGTCCGCACTAAAATTTATGAAATGATCTTTTTTTAACATATGGATATGATAAACATCTTTAAAATTCTTTTTAGACATCAAAACAGGTTAATTTGAACAGTAGACTCTTCATAATTGCCCTTAGAATTCTTCATTAACCTACTTTATTGTAGCAATAATTATACATTTATAATTAAGAATTAGAAAGAGAAGACGAATCATACCTTGAGGGGAGAAAACAAATAGAAAGGTTGGATATTAATTTCTTTAACCGATAGAGTGTAGTAGGCTGGTAAATGTCATTAGTGAGGCTTTAAGAAAAGGAAAAGTGGGGTATTTATAATTAATCTATTAAAGATTGTTACAAATATACATAAAAGTAGTAGAAAAAATAAAAAATTAAATTGAGAAAAGCCAAAAAAAAGGAGAAAAAAGATAAATATGAATGATGGTCATATGGAGGTGTCAGATTACCTTGTCTATGTCTAACTTTATATTATATATAGATATAGATATAGATTATAACATTTGTTATGAATGAGTAGCAATTACTAGGAGGCGAAGAGCCACTGATCTACAATATTTAAGACAGTTTTGCTTTCATCTCATGCTCGGACAGCTTTTTGCCCATTCATGAACGGTTGGTTTCTCCCTATTTCTCCATTCTTGCCATATGCATGTATGCTAATCATTGGAGTGGGGTTCAAAATTAAAGGTTGAGTTTTGTTTGAGGAGAACAAGGGCTGTGTAAATTTTGTATATTAGTTTCCTCTCGGGTTCAATCTTATGTATAGTTTATTTTATTTCGTGATGTCTTTGCTTCTCCACAAATGTTGCTATTTATAGGCGTCTGGCGGACTTTAACTTCGGATTTCAAAATGTTGAAGAATCTTTTGAGTTCAGCCGGGGGCTCAAATTTTTTAATAAGTTTTTTCAATAAGAAAAGTTCAAAGGATAAAGCAGGAAATTAATGTTGTTTTCAAATAAATTTTTAACAATCCTACTCGGTACTTCCTTACTCCTATATTTCTTCTTATCATGTAGTTATATTTTTAATTAATTTTCTGTCTATCTTTATCAACACTTGTTCAGAAGTTTATAAACCTAGTTATAAAATGGATAAAATATGGGTAAGAGACTTGAATATAAATATAGACTTTGTCATCGGATTAGACTTTATGTTACATAACAATGAAAGTTGCATGATTACAAGAGATGGAGTAATTTTTCTAAAAAATGATTACTCACACACCAGTACAAGCTCATAAAACTGAAACTAGAATCAGACATAAGAAGATCTCTACTCCAGACCAAATAAACCTGCAAAAGAAAGAAGAGAGCTGTTGTAAGGATTGTCAAGACAACAATACATGTTGTAAAAGCAAAAGACAAATAAATAATTTAATTCTAGAAGAAGAAGAAATACTAGACGACGATAATTTAATAGGAAAAAATTATACTTTAATAGACATAGAAACAGAATTATATAATTTTAAAACAGGGATAGAAAGGATAGGAGTAATAAAAAACCAAAAAGATTTAGATAATATAATAAGAATACTAGATGAGATAATTATAGGATAAAAACCTTTAAAACATTGGAAAAATAACAAAATTGTATGTAAATTAGACATAATAAATCCAGAATATATAATTAAAACAGCCTCAATAGAAGCAACTAACCAAGATGTGGAAGACTTTAAAGTACAAATAAAAGAATTATTAACTTTAGGAGTAATAAGAAGATCTACTTCTAAACATAGATCTGCAGCATTTATGGTAAGAAATCATAGCGAAATAGTAAGAGGAAAAACAAGAATGGTAATAAACTATAAAAGACTTAATGATAATACTAGGACAGATGGATATAAGTTACCAGACAAAACAGAATACAAGGAAAGAAAATATTTAGTAAATTTGATTGTAAATCAGGATATTGGCAGGTACGAATGCATGAAGAAAGTATAGAATGGACTGCATTTACCTGTCCTGAAGGGCATTTCGAATGGTTAGTAATGTCATTTGGATTAAAGACAGCTCCACCAATTTTTCAAAGAAAAATGAATAGTATATTTGGAGACTATAAAAGATTTGTCCTGGTATATGTAGATGATATATTAGTATTTAGTAAAGACATGAAAGAACATTTAGGACACTTACAGACAGTATTTAGATTATTCGTAGAAAATGGAATAATAATTAGCAAGAAAAAGATGGAATTATGTAAAAACCATATAAACTTTTTAGGAGTAGTGCTAGGAGATGGCAAAATAAAATTGCAATCTCATATAGCTAAAAGGCCCTTAGAAATGCCAGATAAACTAGATAATGTTAAAGAATTACAAAAATTCTTAGGAATAGTAAATTATGCTAGAAGTTTTGTAAAAGACTTAGGAAAAATAGCAGGGCCATTGTATTAAAAAACGGGATCAAATGGTCAAAAACACTTTAATACAGAAGATATTAGATTAGTACAAAAAATTAAAGAAAAAATAAAAAATATTCCAGACTTAAATATGCCCCTAGAAACAGACTATTTAATTATAGAAATAGATGGAAGCTTCGAAGGATAGGGAGCAGTATTAAAGGCAAAACCAAATAAATATAGCAATAAAAGTGAAGAAAAGATATGTGCTTATCAAAGTGGTAAGTACCGAGAAAAAGGAAATATGAGTAGTATAGACGCCGAAATTTTAGCTGTAATATATGGCTTAAATAGTTTTAGACTATATATACTAAATAAACCAAAGATATTGATAAAAACAGACTGTGAAGTTATAGGCAAATTCTATCAAAAAATTAATGATAAAAGTAGCGGTAGACGAAGATGGTTAAACTTTATGGATACTATTTCATTTTTATATATATATATATATATATATATAAAATAGTTTGATTCTGCGGAGAAGAGTTGGGCAGGTAGCATTCAAATTGGTCGCATATAAGCATGGGTCTTAACCTATATAATATCTCTCGTAAAGTTACATGTTGTGATTTTTAATTTGTTATAGGTTCACACACAAATGCTATTCGTGACGCCAAGAAATGAATCATACCAAAGTAATTTTGGTTGGCTGTGACCGATGAGAAAGAGCTTTTCAGCCAATGTCATGACCATGCATCACACATAATAAAGTGAAAATACAGACCCTTTGCAATTTAATGAAATGAAATATACAAATGGTTAGTACTTAGTAGGGCCATTTAATTATTGGTCACTCTTTAGTTTTTTATTTTAGGAGAGGTGACTCAAGTTTTAATTATTAGATGGAGGTGATAATTTTCTATTAGTGATTAAGAGATTTTGAAGTTGCCCAAAAGTTTTCATTTTGACACTTTGACCCTCAACTTTATTTTTAACACTTTGCACTCAAATTTTATTTTTAACACTTTGACCCACCCCTGCCCAGACCCCGCCCCCGACCCCATTCCCCCCACGCCCCTCCCCTGTCCCTCGCCCCCAACCCCACCCCCTGCTAATTTTTTTTTATTTTCTTTATTTATTTTTTCACCCCTCCTCCTCCTCCTCCTCGCAACTCTCCCCTAACCCCACCACCAACCCTCCAAAATAAATTTAAAAACTTTTGATTTTCTTTATTTGTTTTTTCACCCCCCCCCCCTCCTCCTCCTCCTCGCAACCCTCCCCCTACCACCCACCACCCAGCAAAAAAAATTTAAAAAAAAGTTTTGATTTTTTCTTACCAGCCTCCACTCCTCCTCCACCCTCCCCTCCCCCTCCCCCCCCCCCCCCCCCCCCCCCCGGCAAAAAAAAAAAGTTTTGATTTTTTTTTCACCAGTCCCCGCTCTTCCTCCCACCCCTCACTATCTCTACCCCCAAAAAAAATTAATTTTTTTCACACCCCTCACTATCCCTACCCCCAAAAAAAATTAATTTTTTTCACACCCCTCGTCCTCCTCCTCCTTGCAACCCTCCCCCCAACCCTCACCAACACCCCTCCCCCCTAAAAAAAATTAAAAAAAGTTTTGATTTTTTCTTACCAGTCTTCACTCCTCTTCCCCATCCCTCCCCCCCACCCCAAAATTATTTTTTTTTTTTAATTTTTTCACCAGCCCTCCTCCTCCTCCCACCCCTCACTACCCCCCCCCCCCCCAAATTGCTTTTTTTTAAAAAAAAGTTTTTCTTTTTGTTTTTTTTGCACCCACCACCCCACCCTTCCAAAAAAAATGTTTGTTTAAAAAACAAAAGTTTTGAAAAGTTTTTTTTTTTTGCACCACCCCCCTCCCCCATTCAAAAAGAATATTGAAAAGAAGTTTTTATTTTTTTGGGGGGTTTAGGAAAAGTTTGGATAAAATTCAGTTTGTTATTGTAGTGTGTTTGTAGTGAAATAGATGGTTTTTCTGTTGTTGTCCTGGTATGGTTCAGGGTTTAGGAAAAGATATCCAATAGATGGTTTTTTTGTTCTTGTCCTAGTATTTATTTGGTTCTGTTTATAGAAGATATTCAACGGATTTATAGTTGTTGCAACAAGTCTACACTTGTGGCAACAAGTAGACAATCTGTTTCAACAACTATAAATCTGTTGGACATAGCTTCAGTTATTTGGTTCTGTTTGTAGAAAATATCCAACAGATTTGTAGTTGTTGTCCAAGCCGAAATGCTCCATAGTTGTTAATTGCACTGTGTTGTAATAATAGTTATTTGTTGGAACTTTATGACATTTTAATGTTATTCTTTTTTAGAATGATAATTTCTGTTCTTGGTGCTTGTGAACTTGGTTTATATGATATGTTGATCGTGTTCAAATCATAAATGTGTGTATTGTTGTAATAAGTTGCTGAACAATTTTCAACAAGTAATGAATCTGTAGCAACAGCTCTTTAACTTGTTGGGTTTTATCCAACAAGTAACAGGACTTGTTGTAACAACGAGTAACTTGTGTTTTATTCAACTGCTAAAAGATTTCCAGCAAATAAGCAATTTGTTGCAACAACTGACAGGCCTTGTTGCAGCAACTATGTTACATGTTGGGGTTTTTCAAACAAGTGGAGTGACTTGTTGTAGAAAGTGGGTAACTTGTTGTGTTTTATCCAACAAGAGTGAGGACTTGTTCAGCAACTATGTCATTTGCTGCAACAGATACTACATTTGTTGCAACAGATACTACACTTATTGCAATAGATATTATAGTTGTTGCAACGGACGCTACTTGATTCACCCATATTTAGTGATCAACAAATAGAATCAATGATATTTAGTGATAAACAAAGGAAATCAATAATAAGTAGTGATCAATATATAATACTTAATCAATTTGATGGTAATTTGAGTCAGGAATATGCACTAAATCCAATGACCATTAGAGTAAATTGATGTGAACTACTTGATTCACCCATATTTAGTGATAAGCAAATGAAATCAACGATATTTAGTGATCAATATATCATACTTAATCAATTTGATAGTATTTTGAGTCAGGAAAGATGGGCTACTAGGTTAGTATGCACTAAACCGAGTGATTATTATAGTGAATTGATGTGAACTTCTTGATTCACTCATATTTAGTGATAAACAAAGGAAATCAACTATATTTAGTGATCAATGCATAATACTTAATCAATTTGATGTATTTTGAGTCGGGAAAGATGATCTACTAAGTCAGTATGCACTAAATCGAGTGATCATTAGAGTGAATTGATGTGAACTACTTGATGCACCCATATTTAGTAATAAACAAATGAATCAACGATATCTAGTGATCAATATATAATACTTAATCAATTTGATAGTATTTTGAGTCAGGAAAGATGATCTACTAAATCAGTATGCACTAAATCGAGTGATTATTAGAGTGAATTGATGTGAACTACTTGATTTACCCATATTTAGTGATAAGCAAATGAAATCAACGACATTTAGTGATGAATATATATATATATATATATATATATATATATATATATATATATATATATATATATATATACGCACTAACATCCTTAATGGATTAGATAGTAACTTCATGGATTAGACGGGCAATTCTAAGTGTATTCTTAGAACAGATACTACAGTTGTTGCAACAGATACCACAATTGGTGCAACAGATACTACAGTTGGTGCAACAGGTACTACACTTGCTACAACAGATATTACAGTTGTTACAAAGGATACTACAGTTGTTCCAACAGATACTACAGTTGTTCCAACAGATACTACACTTGCTCCAACAGATACTACTTGGTTCACCAATATTTAGTGATCAATAAAGGGAATCAGCCATATTTAATGATAAACAATGGAAATCAACCATATTTATTGATCAATATATATACTTAAGCAATTTGATAGTGTTTTGGCTCAGGATAGATGATCAACTAAGTCCAATACGCACTAAACAGAGTGATCATTAGAGTGAATTGATGTGAACTACTTGATTCACCCATCTTTAGTGATAAACAATGGAAATCAACCATATTTATTGATCAATATATACTTAAGCAATTTGTTGGAACGGATTAGTAACTTGTTGAAACAGTTTAGTAATTTGTTGCAGCTTCTTCCACAACTGTACTGTCTGTTGCAACAAATTAGTAACTTGTTTAAAAAGATTAGTTACTTATTGGAACGGCTTAGTAACTTGTTGAAACAGATTAGTAATTTGTTGCAACTTCTTCAACAACTGTATGATCTGTTGCAATCGTTTAGGCAACTTGTCTAAACAGATTAGTAACTTGTTTAAACAGATTAGTTACTTGTCAGAACGGATTAGTAACTTATTGCAACTTCTTCAACAACTGGATGATCTGTTGCAATCATTTAGGCAATTTGTCTAAACAGATTAGTGACTTGTTTAAACTGATCCATCTGTTGAAATAGATTAGTAACTTGTTGCAACTTCTTCAACAAGTGTATGATCTGTTGCAACAATTAACCCATTTGTTGCGACATATTTTTTAGCTTTTACAATAATTTAAACAATTGTTTGATTTTTTCCAACAAGGTGAGTAATTTGTTGCAACAACTAAGCAATTCTACTGTATGCATCTATTGCAACAATTAGTAAGCAAAATAAATAAGTTCATAAATAGAAATTGTTCAACAGCCACCTTAGCTCCAAAAAGCACAACTAGTCAAAATAAATAAGTTCATAAACATCATTCACAAATAACATAAAGGAAAAAAAAACGAAAATTGTTCAACAACCTCCAAATACCACAACTTAAGTAATAATTTGTTCAGCAACTCCCTTCTGGGGTGTAGCAGATTTCCTTGGTCTATTTCATCTCCTTCATTTCCATCATCAGTTTCTTCATCTTCTAGTTCTTCTTCACTTTCTTCATTTATATATACTGCTTCTTGGCTCTGTTCTTCATATCTTTCTGAGGATTGATTGTCAGTTTGGCTGCCAATTTGACTATATCTTTCCTCAACATTTGCTGATTCATAAATAAATTGTCTACTTGTTGCAACAAGTGTAGAACTTGTTGCAACAATTACAAATCTATAGGATATCCTCTACAAACAGAACCAAATAACTGAAGCTATGTCCAACAGATTTGTAATTGTTGCAACAGATTTTCTACTTGTTACAACAACTGTAGAACTTGTTGCAACAAATAAAAATCTGTTGGATATCTTCCACAAACAGAACCAAATAACTGAAGCTATGTCCAACAGATTTGTAGTTGTTGCAACAGATTGTCTACTTGTTACAACAAGTGTAGAACTTGTTGCAACAACCAAAAATCTATTGGATATCTTCTACAAACAGAAGCAAATAGCTGAAACTATGTCCAACAGATTTGTAGTTGTTGCAACAGATTGTCTATTTGCTACAACAAGTGTAGAACTTGTTGCAACAACTAAAAATCTATTGGATATCTTCTACAAACACAAGCAAATAACTGAAGATATGTCCAATAGATTAGTGAGTCGTTGCAACAGATTGTCTACTTGTTGCAAAAAGTGTAGAATTTGTTGCAACAACTACAAATCTGTTGGTTATCTTCTACAAATAGAACCAAATACCAGGACAAGAACAAAAAAACTATATGTTGGATATATTTTCCTAAACCCTGAACCATACCAGGACAACAACAGAAAAACCATCTATTTCACTACAAACACATAGCAACAACAACCTGCATTTTATCCAAACTTTTTCTGAACCCAAAAAAAAAAAAATCAAAACTTCCGTTCAAGACTTTTTTTTGGAGAGGGGAAGGGGGGTTGCAAAAAAACAAAAATAAAAAATTTTCAAAACTTTTTTTTTGTAAAAACAAAATTAATTTTTTTTTGGGTGGGTGGGGGAAGAAAGAAAACAAAAAAAATTTCAAAACTTCTTTTCAAGAAAAATCATTTTTGTGTGAGTGTGTGTGGTTGGGGGGGGAGGGGGTGGTGCAAAAAAATAAAAAATTTCAAAACTTTTTTTTCCCGGAATGGTGGGGGGGGGGGGGGTGGTGCAAAAAAACAAAAAGATAAACTTTTCAAAAATTTAAAAAAAAAAAAAAAAAATTGGGGGTGGGGGTGGGGGGGGGGGGTTGGTGGTTTGAAAAAACAAATAAAGAAAATATTTTTAAAAAAAAAACAAAATTGGGAACGAGGAGGAGGAGGAGTGGGGGCTGATAAAAAAAATCAAAATTAAAAAAAAATTGGGGTGTGGGGGGGGGGGGGGGGTGGAGACGCGGGGAGAAGGAGTGAAAAAACATATAAAGAAAATCAATTTTTAAAAAAAAAAAATAAATAGCGGGGAAGGGGTGGGAGGAGGAAGAGTGGGGGCTGGTAAAAAAATTATTTTTTTTTGGGCGGGGAGAGGGGGAGGGCTTGGAGGAGGAGGAGGAAGGAACGAAAAAACAAATAAAGAAAATCAAAACTTTAAAAAAAAAAATTGGGGGGGGGGGGGGTGAGGGAGCTGGGGGAGGGGTGGGAGGAGGAGAAGGGGGCGGCTGGTGAAAAATAAAATAAAATAAATTAAAAAAAATTGTTTTTTTTTTGTGGGGGTGGGGGGCGGGGGAGGGGTGGGAGGAGGAGGGGGGTGGCTGGTGAAAAAGCAAATAAAAAATTCAAAACTTTTAAAAAAAAAAAAAAAATTGGGGGGAAAGGGTGTAGGGCGAGGGAGGGGTGGGAGGTGGAGAAGGGGGTTGGTGGATTTTTTAGATTAAGTTGGGATTTTTTTATATTTTGCAAAAGATTAAAAAGTTTTAAAAAATACATTTTGGACCTCAATTTTCTTAATTCCAAATTTAATTGAGTTTTGCTTTCAAGTGGTCCTCATGAGTCACCTATACTAATTTCACAACTAAAAGGTCACCTATATAGCTAATTCTTCCTACTTAGTAGCCAAGCCCGACTATCTTGACAGAGGTGGACCTACGTTTAGGTGTTGGGCTATGCTACGTGTTTACAGTTGAGTTCGCTAAAACGTGGCTATATATAGACGACTTGGCACCCACATTTTCACTGCAAAGGAGCTCCATCCGTGATGTTTGTGTTTATATACACATTTGCCTGACTTAATTAATATCTAATGAGTTTCTCAATTAGTATGGGCTACACGTGCAATGCACGTATCCCAAAACTAGTCCAAATATAAATTGCAATGCACATGTTTCAAAACTAGTCCAGATATAAATTCAAAAAGTCATTTTTGTTACTAAAATAACGTTAGATAGAAACTCAGGATAATAACTACACTATATGGGGTCATTTGGTAGACGGTATTAGCTGGGATATCCCAGCACTAACTGTGGGATTAAATTATACC
This sequence comes from Lycium barbarum, assembly GCF_019175385.1. Taxonomy (NCBI): domain Eukaryota; kingdom Viridiplantae; phylum Streptophyta; class Magnoliopsida; order Solanales; family Solanaceae; genus Lycium; species Lycium barbarum. The sequence goes on from NC_083338.1 coordinate 121,875,202, forward strand.
ATATTTGGTACAAGGTATAAATTTATCCTGGGATAAATTTATACCTTGTACCAAATGAAATATAAAGTCCATCCTAAAATTAAAGATGGAATATCTCATTAATCCTGAGATTATTTTATCCCATCTCCTAGATGAGATAAATTAGTCCCAAAAGTTGAAATAAATTAGTCCAAGATTATATCTTGGGATAATTTTATTATCTACGTACCAAACAGCCACATAGAGTATAGTCTCAATTAGGACACGTGTTAGGCTAATTGGTATCCACGAGGACAAATAGTTTTAGGCAAAAGGGAAATCATGAGTTTAGAACCATTCAATAATGTTCTTGTATTTTGTCATTATGAGCAGAATCCATCAGGGGATCTATGCCCCAAACTTCTTGTCATGACACAACATAAGACCCAAAAAAAAATTAAAAAAAATTAATAATATAAAATTCAGCACAAAATACATTCACGTAGTCATTTTTTAAATTTATATGTGCATAGTCAATTTTTTAACAGTGTTTATACATGATATACAACATATACACGGACTGTAACATAAACCTGTATAAAAATATATAATAATACTTAAAAAGGCCATTTCGAGTAATATTAAAAATATGAGCCATTTCAGTTAAATATTTTCTCCAAATAAAAGTAGAGTGTTATTCCCCCCCCCCACCCCCGCCCCCCCCCCCCCCCCCCCCCCCCCCCAAAAAAAAAAGGGCATTCATCCGGTATAGAAGTTGGATTTTCCCTTCATTCTTCATTTTTATTCTTCTTTTTTAATAACAGGGTTAAAGATAGAAGTTGGATGCCAAAAATAAAGAGAAAATCGAATTCAAAGTGTGTGAAACTAAACAAAAGAGAATCAGAGGACCACCAATGAACCACAAAATCACAATTTACAAAACCATAGAGAAATCACAACTGAAATAACCGAACCCCACAAGGATAAGTTTTTTTTTTTTTTTCTTCTCTCTCTTATCACTGTTATGAAATATTGAGAAGAAAAAAAAATGGCGCAATGTCAATGGCAGCTAAACTTTCACAGTATTTCAACAACATTGAAGAAAGATGTTTCTTGGAAATGCAGAGGCTTAGAACCATGCACAGTTTCCATTAATAGAAGTAGAGGAACTTGTAAAAAAAGATTGCAAATTCCACAATGTTGCAGTAGTTCTTTTCCAGTTTCATTAATAACAAGGAAAGAAGAAGTAGGGTTGAAGTTGGGAAAACAAAGAGAAAAATATGAAGTGGAGTGCTTTGTGAATGATGAGAATGGATGGAAAGTGAGAAGAATGATTGAAACTGAAGAAGAAATGAGGAATGTTGCTTTTGTTCAAGCTGAAGCATTTCACGAACCTGTCTTCATGTTCAATGATATGTTCTTTCAATTCTTTCAGGTTCTTTCTAAAACCCCATAATCCTTTCTTGATTTTTATTTCATTGAGCATTTTCATCTTTAATACCCTCCGTTTTAATTTATGTAAGGAGTTTAAGAAAGAAGAGAAACCTTTAAACTTATGGTGTTAAATGAGTCCCATATAATTTGTGTGAATATAAATCATTGCATAAAGGTAGATTGTTTCCAAATATAGAAAGAGATCATTCTTTTTTACACGAACTAATAAGGAAATAAGTTCACATAAATTGAAACGGAGGGATTATTTTGTTCTTTGAATCTCCAAAACCCCATGTCCTTCTCTTCTTGATTTTTCTTTTTCTTGATTCTCAGTTTGTGGTATTTTCTGTATATCATTATGTACTTGTTGATTTTGCTAGGAAAGCAGGTGTGTGTGTTTTTGTTGGGGGTGGGGGAGGGAGTGGGGGGAGCATGGAATTTGACAAAGGGGTGTTAAAGAGGGTTATAGAAGAATGAACTGATAATATATTTTGTTCTCAGTCTCATGTCTCTTATCAGGATATCAGGCTATGAATTTGGATGCATTTCCTATCTGTTATTCTACCGATCAACTGACTCATCCTTTTCTTTCTTTCTTTCTTTTTTTTTTTTTTTTTTGGTGTCATAAACAGTTCATGTATTAGTGTTATTTTCTACATAATAAAATGTTAATGATGATTATGTAGGCTGAAGTACTTTCAGGACTACTTTACAGACTGAAGAATTCTCCACCAGACAGGTAAAAATTAAAACATGGGAATGAGGCTTCAATCTACCTTTTTCTTTTCTATAGTATGTTTCCTCTGTCTTTCCCTTACTGTTAAGAAAATCTAAGTGTATTAAACTATGGCTCAGTCCCAAACAAGCTGGGGCCGGGTATATAACCTCAAATTTTGTCTTCATCATACATACAAGAACATCTAAGTGCATTGTGATCGTTTAATATTGGTAGACAAATAATAACATGACCTCATTCTCTGCTATGCTAATATTCATGTTACATGAATTCTTCATTGGTCTTGATGTATTCTAGTGTTATATGAACAATGTACCTAGATTTCGCATCTAAATAGAAGAAAGTGAGCCCCCTTTCTGTCGAAAAAATCAGATTATCGTGGATGAGCTACGCTTGAATTACACATGGAGATGGTTGGTTTCCTTAATTTCTAATGAAAGTATAATAAAGCTCATTACCTCATTATCCCAGGTCCAAATCATGTACTATGTAGGTTGATGACTTTAGGCTGCATTTTCTTTTCCTTTCTTTATAAGAGAGGGGAAGGGGGTTTCAAACTATTTATAATTCAAATATCCACTTTAGGTTATAGAGATTGCCTATTGCATCTGCCAAATTAAACCCTCTTTCTTTTCCTGATTCACATTGGAAAATGGAAGGAAAACAAATGCAAACTAATCTAAAGTTTTTACGAGATTTTGAATAGACAAGCCTAGCTAGATAACATTTTAGTTGCGGATTTTCAGTTCAACTTTATGAAATTTAAGAAATTCTTGTCTAAACAGGTATGCATGTTTAGTTGCGGAGGCCTCAAGTGACACTTCTGAGGTAGAACAAAATCTTGTAGGAGTCGTTGATGCTACAGTGTATAGACATAATGATGTTCTTCAGTACCTTCCTGGAGCAGCCGAATATATCTATATTTCTGGGATCGCTGTATTGAACAAATTCAGGTACAACATTCAATACTTCTCCTCCAATTAATACATCAAAGTAAATTGATGCTTTCTTTGATATGGCATAATATGCTTTTTGTTATACTATCATTTGTTTATGTTCATTATCTTCAGCTGTCAAAAATGTCTTAAATTGTCAAGGAAACATCTTAAACAGATCTGGTAATAAAACTAACATCATTAGACATTCAAGCCCTTTTATGTTATAACTTTCTCTGCTAGTGCTACTTCACTATATACAGCATACACCCTTCTGTATAATTGTCACTAAAAGGAAAATGTTCTTTCATAAAACATTATTTGTCATATCAGATGCTTCCTATGTAGAAAAAACATAGATGGTGATCCTTTGTTAAATGATTTTACAGATGAGTTATATGTGTTGTTAGATGAGTTATGTGTGCCTTTTGCTATAAAACGATATTTGATTTGACTCACTAAAATGTTGATCAATCGCAGGAGGCAGAAAGTTGCAACTGCTTTGCTCAAGGCCTGTGACGTGCTTGCAAGATTTTGGGGTTTTGAATATCTAGTCCTAATGGCTTACGAGGATGATTTTGGTGCTCAGCAATTGTATACAAATGCGGGTTATAAAGTAGTTTCAGGTGATGCTCCATGGAAGACAAAGTGGATTGGTCGAAGAAGACGAGTTCTGTTGATTAAACAGGTCTCGCATGAATCAACTTACATCCATTGAAGTCTTTTTATCAGTTCCATATCAAATTAGTCATTCAAAAATACAAAAGTAGAATTCCGCAAATCAATATAACGTGTACAAAACTGTATCGACTGATATTCAGCAAAGAATATTTCCTGAATGTTGTGAATATTTCCTTTATCTAGAATTAAATAGCTGACTGCTCTGCTATTCTATATTGGATATCAAGTACCTTAACCAGATTTAATTGTCTTTTCTCAAGTCTCATAAAAGAGTGCAAAAGACAAAAAGTGAAAATCTTTGCCTCTCTTATGCTTCGCAAAGCTCAATCTCCCTATATCAATTTTGTTTCCTTTGTTTTTATTCCAATTACATAATTTTGACAGACCTTTTTCTAATTCTAATCCAAGCAGAAAAGGTAAGATGAGAAAAGACCTTGCTTGAGATATAAGAAGGAACTTTCTATATATGGAGAGGAACTTCCTATGTATGCATATTAGTGCGGGTTTGTTCCATTTTTCATTATTACAGAGGATACATATTTGGTGGTTGATTCCAGTTTAATTTTTGATTGAACTCTAGCTGATATATGGTTGCTCTTGAGCTATTTCTTTCTTGCTATACTATTAAAATACCAGATTTGGCGAATACATGAACATTTGATAATGGCAAGAGAGTAATACTAACCCAAAGCCCAGTCCCATTTTGTGTCTTTATAATGACATTTGTTTCTCTAGTGAAGTGATAGGCAAACCTGTGGATGACTGGAGTCAAGTATGGTAAACTTTTGGCTAACTTTTCATAACTAAATTTAAGAAAATAAGCATATCAAAGAAGGCAAATCATTAAGAAACCCAAAGAATATGGTACAGACTACAAAGTGCATAGAAATGCAGCTATTTTCACAGTTAAATTAAACTGGAAATTCTTCGTCGTGCTTCTATGAAACTCACTAAAATGTGTAACAGCTCTTCAAGCAGTTTTCTCACAATTCATTCATCTGATGTTTTCATCCATCCGTAAAAACTCAATTTCACCAGCCCAAAATATTTATTTGCTTAAAAATTATTCGATCATGCTCTTCTTTAATGTACTGCAAAAGTGCAAAATCATTGGCAAAGTGTCGTTTTAAGGAACTTCAACGACTTCTGTATGGTAACAAAGTATCTAATCCTCGTTCTACCATCATTAGCTTTATTCTCTCTACGTCCTCTGTTAGACCAGCATTCTTATAAATCTTCATCAAAAGCTCAAAATTATGCTCATTATCTGGCTCCAACTCGAACAGATGTTGCGCCGCTACCTCTCCTATTTTAACATTGCCATATCTGTAGCAAGCATATAACAATGCACCCCAAACGGTTGGTCCAGCTTCGAATTCCATTCTCTTCGTTACAAAATCAAAAGCTTTGTCTATCAATCCTAACCTTCCATATAGATTCACCATACAACCATAATGTTCCATCCTTGGACTAATATCATACCTCTCTTTCATAACTCTAAACAACCTTTCCCCGTCCTCTACTTTCCCTAAATGAGCGCATGACGACAACAACGACACAAATGTGATGCCATCTGGCAGGGCATCGGATTTCACCATCTGCTCAAAGTATGAAAGGGCTTCATCAGGGTGCTTAGAGTGAGCAGAAATGACTGAATTCCACGATACTAAATCCCGTTCACACATATGTTCAAACAACCATCTCACTTGCTTCAACTTTTTTCGGCCTGCATAGAAATCAACCAATGAGTTAACAATGGACAACTCTTGATTAGTCCCTCGACGAAGAACCCATCCATGAATTTGCTTTCCAATTAAGAAAGGTAATCTAGCCACAAGTAACGCTGACACTGAGACAGAGTCCGGTTCTATTCCATCACGTATCATAAGACGAAAAAGGTTCAACGCCTTAGTTACAAGCTCATGCCTTAAGTATCCAATAAGCATTGAATTCCAAGAAACTAAATCCTTCGTCCCAATTTGATCAAAAAGCTTCTGAGCCTTAACGATATCACCACATTTTGCATACATATCAACAAGTGCATTTAGAATAAACCCGTTACTTCCAAATCCACGACGAATCACATGTCGATGAACTTCCTCTCCTATGTGGATCAACCCGACACCTCCACACGCCTTTAACGCACGTGGGAAAGTGTAACAATCGGGCTCCACGCCCTCTTCCACCATTTGAAAATACATCGCTAACGCGTCTTCAAACAAACCCCTCTCAGCATACCCTGATATAATCGAATTCCAAGGAAATGCCGACGCGTTTCTCTTAGGCATTTTATCGAACAGTTCATGGGCTTTCTGAGTTTGTCCACTACTCGCGTAAAGTCTAATCAGCTTCGACGAAATGCCTACATTTTTACGTAAAAGTTTCTCAGGAATCAGGCAATGAACACGGATACCGAGATCAATAGCCTGTAAATGAAAGCATGTTTCTAAAAGGGAAGCAAATATTTGAGGGTCGTAAATATCAGTGCCATTTTTTACAGTGGTTTCTAAGTTAGTGATGACAGTTTCAAGAGCTTCAAGTTTGGTTTTGGGTGGGATTTTCCGGTTGAGAAACAGTTGGGTTTGGCGTGATTTTTGAAGACTAGTGTGGGTTTTTGGATTATGCAGTTTTCTATTTTTGGTGTTTTGATTTGTAATGGCGAAAGTTGGGTGCGTGGATTTTGCATAGAGATGTAAATTCATGGTAATGGGAATGTTTTGGTGCAAATTTATAGTCATTATCTCCGTCTACAATAACGTCGTACGTTCAAGTGAATACACCGATTGTCCCTCACACTTTTTATGTTCCAATTGAATACCTCATTTCAGACGTTTTCGCTTCATAAAATATAACTTCTTCTTTAATTATACACAACAACATCAATTGGAACATGCATGACGGGTTACGATTTCTTAAAGTGAACGCGTATAATTTAAGGAGGTGACATATTTTAAATAATTAATTTATCTATGTAATTAGCGATTGAAAACACGCAAAAAAGCTTTTTTTTTTTTCCAAAATTTTGAATCGAAAGTGTCTAATATGAATACATCAACATAGTTCAAATACTCAATCGGAACATGCCTTAATTTGACTGTCTACATAAAAATTACTGACAAGTCTAGGGTTATCGATGGAGTTAAAAGGTAAAATCAAATTATCAAATAATTAAAAAGAGAAATAACTTAACGATTTCATCTGACCAAATTAGTTGCTATATAAAATTGAACATTCATTAATTTAGCAGTATAACGAATTTTAAAGAATACTCCATCCAATTCACAATAAGTGGCGTTTATATCTTTTTATTTTGTTTTAAATTAAGTAGTACTGTTTCATAAAATCAACAAGACATTAATTTTTTCCTCCAATTTTACCGTTATTTAAATAAGTGGAATTTTTACGTAATCAAAAAATTATTAAAGAGCTACTTTTTTTTTTCAAGGCATTTAATTAACAGTAAGTGAGTAATACAATACTCCCTCCGATTCAAAATACTTATCACGAGGCATTTTCTTTTAAGGGTGTGCCCAAGCAAACTTATCACGAGTGAGTAATACGATACTCCCTCCGGTTCAAAATAAGTGGTCACTACACCTTTTTGCTTTGGCTTAAAATAAGTGTTCTTTTATAAACTCAAGAAGGAATTAACTTTATTTTTTCAAATTTATCCCTATTTATTCAAGGTAATAAATAAGCAAGAGTCTTATTAATTAAGAATAGTTTAGTCAATTTTTTTTTTCTAGAATTAGTATTTTAAGGATAAGTGAATATTTATTTTGAACCGGAGGGAAGAGAATACCATCTAGAATGAGTAAAACCGCCGGGAACGAGCAGTGCTTGTAAGACTACTCTACACATATACAAAGAAGAAAGTGAGAACAATTTGAATGATTCCTCCACTCATGCGCACGTTAGCAACAGGCTCCATTGTTATTCTTGGTGGAGCCATCACTATATCTGCACTCACCACTTCTATCCTTCGTCGTAAAGCCTTAATTAACAAGGTACGTAATTAATTAATAATAATAATGGGGTCTTTTAAAACAATATTTCCCAAAATACCATTTTCACATTTTTCATCTTTGATTTTGTTTTTGCAGGAAAAGTTTGGAAAGCTTTGTGGGTATTGTAAAGGAAAGGGATTTTATAAATGTAAGCTTTGCAAAGGAAATGCTACAATTAGTTGGTCACCATTATATGATCCTGTTTTTGTAAATCCATGTGTTTGTCCAACTTGTGATGGTCACAAGTAAGTCCCTTCAATTTTAATTTCGATTAAATGAATTAATTCAAGTTAATCTGCTAAAGTTTTACTGATATTTTTTTAAAATATTTTGTAGGGTACAACGATGTCTAAATTGTTTGGGAGATGGACGAGTATAGTCATGAGTGAAAGAAAGACATTTAATGAAGTGCACTCTACCTGTTTGATAAAATGACAATGTCAACATTTGTTATTTAGAGCCATAAGCATTGCAGTTTTATCTTGCCTCTAAGGTGCCTAATGTTTCTAAATTTATGTAGTTTTATTTTTGTTCTTGTTTGCCATCCAATTGGGTCGTTTCAATTCTGGTCATTTGTACTCCCTTTGCCCCAATTTTTGTGTCACAGTTCGGCTTTCGATAGTCAAACATGTTTAGTCTGATCGTGAATTCGGACATGAAATCTTTAAATTTTTAGAAATAAAATCTACGTATTTGAAAACTACGTAAAAAGTACTATAAGTCACAATAATTGACAATTCAAAATGTTTAAATGACATATCAAAGAAGTCATTTGAATCTCGAAATCTAAAAGGTGTCGCATAAATTGGGACGGCGCAGTATTAGGTTGCAAATTTAAATCTAGTACGACTAATATAAATATCACTTATACATCATATTCAGTACTATTCTAATTATACGTTGTAATCCTGACATTAACAATACTAGTACTATTCTTATACGTATACACCATAGTCAATACTATTAGAAATTATGCAATGCATGTTATTCTTAATACAACAAATGAAACAGTTAATAAGAAATAATGTCAGCCTAACTAATCTCAAAATTAATAATCCAAATTCCAACATTACTAATCCTAGCTTAACTTATCTTCGAACCAAACTACCCCTTAGTTCTAAGGCCAGTTTACATCTTATTTAATGCTCCAACCTTGAAGAAGCCAACCAATTTTCAAGAGGTTGAGGTATATTTTACCTTTTGCTTCACTGTTTCCTAATAAACCTTGAATACAACAGTCGCTTTGTTGTTAATAACATTAGGGGGAATGTGTGTATATTACCATATGGTGAAAATTTGGGTATCAATTCTTGCAGCCGTGTTTCTAACAAGCTAGAGAATTGATCACAGAGGCAAAGTCAAAATTTGAAGCTTATGGATTCTAGATTTTAGTTCTTTTAAGTTAACAGTTCTAAATTAAAAATTTATACATATTTTATATATTTCTTAAGACAAATACAGAGTTTGGACTAAAGCTACTGAATTCGACCGAACCCATAAGATATACTCTAGCTCCGCCCTTTGATTGACTATGGCTTGTTGGTCTTCAAGCTCTCAAACTTCAATCTAACCCATTTATCAAGAACATGCATGATTATTCCTCCACTACATTGCAGCAAGGTTGTCAATAAGTTGCTTCTATACAGAAGCACACAATGGAATCAAGAAATTCAATTTGCTAAAAGTCTGCTTATAGGTTGGAGCCTACCCACCAATCAAAGATGTCTTTAATCTGCTTCCGAAAAGTGTAGGTTTTCGCATTTTTACATTATTTTCGAGCGATATGGTCAACACCCCGCCCAGCATATTTTTTTATTTCTTCTTCAATTTTTTAGTTTTTTAACTGAGTTTGATACTAAAAATGAAATTCATAAAATTCTTTTTCATTTTCCCACTAAGTAATATTAATTTAATAGATAATGACTCGAAATTAATTTCTTAGAGGTTAATTGCGAATTTTCCTGTAAGGTCTTGGGAGAAAACCAATCATCTCTCATCACATGTTTACAAAGGGGTTATACAAGTCTAATTTCCTGCTCTTCCCATGCTCGTTAATAGTGTGTTAGAAATACTAAAACAGCTGAGGAGACTACCTAAAATCTTCATATCAGAAATGATGCATAACCTCGGGTTTTATTTGGTTTAGAGACAGGTTACTAATGCAGGGGCTGTAATTGCAGATATTATTTATTGAATGGTTGGTTTAATATATTACGACTTATAGTACATAATATTGTCATGCCCTAGAAACTGGGGCAGGACGTGATTGACACTTGAATCTAATTGTTTGTCGAGCTAGGGGCGGCTCAATTAATTTTTTGACTTAAAACCACATTTTATTAAGAGGTTCTACATTAGTTTGAAGGTTATTGTTTAGCTTTTTAAGATACAACGTAATTAATTGATTAAGTTTTAATTTATTCTTTTAATTTTTGATTAACCAAATATATATTTCAGCGGATATTTTTAAGGAATAAATAACAAAATTGATATATATATTTATGAAGAAAGATTTTTAAAAAGTGAAACTTTCAGATTAAAAGAAGGTAACATAAAGTTAAAATGATGGTATGGATGATTTTCAGACAAAATTTAGGGAATGGACAAGCTCGCAATGGATTATTTGTCTGGTATAAACCTTTTTTGGGATTACTTTTAAAATTCTGTCATTTATTAGCTCAATATGCTATATTTCGTTGACAAAACAGATAGATGATCTTTTTAGACAAAATTTAAAGAGTAACCTTAAAAAAAATCATTTGGTCAAATGCCCCAATGACATTCACTCTTTATTAACAATGATTAATAATAACTTTCTTTTATAATTAACAAATTACTTAGAAAGTAATAATTGCTCCTTCATTTTCAATCTGTTTGTCCTAGTTTGACTTCACACAAAATTTAATTAAAAAATGAAGATCTTTAGTTTGTAGTTTTAAAAATGTCATAATACTTGTGCAACTAAAAAAATTTTAAACTAGTGTTCTTAAACAAGTTGTATCATTTGTGTGGCTATAAGATTTGTCATTTAAAAAATATAGAAATACGTCATTCTTTTTTAAAAGGTTTATTAAATAAATAATGTCCAAGAAAGCATATAAATGTTGTGTATAATTTTTGGAGCCTAAAGCGAAGACTTCACTAGCTTGGCCACGGAGACAGCCTTGTGTCGAGCGAACCCTATAACGAGCTGACTGATAGATAATTTAAATAGTTATTTGCATCAACAATAATCTTTGAAGTTTTTATAATTATATGATGAGCTGAATATAACATCTAACGCCAACATAAATGAAACTTGTATCCATTAACTAGTCACGAGACTCTGACTGGGAATCTGAGCATAAGTTTATAGGGCATTCCCCAAAATTACAACAATAACAATCCAGTGAAATCCCACAATGTGGGGTCTGGGGAGGGTAGAGTGTACGCAGACCTTATTCCTACCAAGGTAGGACGGCTGTTTCTGAAAGACCCTCGGCTCAATAGAAAGCATAAAAAAATGTCAGATAAGGCCAAGAAATTCAAAGCGATATCGAAATGAAAATAATGAAAACGATTAAGCCATGATGAAACAGTTTGGAAAGGGAAAATCCACATTCCCCAAAAATAGTAACATATTTATATGATAAAGTAAACTAAATGAACTAGCCACCGTGAGTCGACGTTGTCCGAATCTAAACACGTGTCCCGTTGTCTATTGCCTCAACATTTGTCACCAAAATATAGGTAGACCCAGACGGGCTAAGTACCAGCAATAGAATACCCAATAAATCTCATAGACTACCTCTTAAAAAAACAGAGCAAGACTTTCTTGTGGAACTATGTTATTCAAGGAAAATATGCATATATGACATGTAAGCAATTTAAAGACCGAAAACTGAATTGAAACTGTAAATTGTACTCTGAGGTAAACTTTAAATTGGTATAAACTAAAAGCTTAGTTATTTGAAAAGTAAATGATCTTTCATGGAAACAGATTTCACATTGCGGTCTTGCGTACATGAGGTCTAGCAACACACACGGAAAGTGGCGCTAACATCTCGGATAAACATGTAACTGTGGCTTGCGTATATGAGATCTCCACGCACTGGAGTGTCAGCCTATCTCCTATCCAGGGTCGTCTCAGGGTGAGGTTTGCAAAGATTTTTATTTAGGCTCCCAAAAATGTTGATGCCCCAAAATTTTTTACTAATGAATTTTATTATTATTTTTTTCGCTTAGAAAACATTGAAGTTTATAGAAAAATACAAAATTAAAAAGAGATTTTTTTTTTCACTTTTTAACAAGAGAAGTATTTTAAAAGTTTGAATTAAACTACTCAAATCTTTATATTAGTAAATTAAGTTTTTACAGCAAGATCCAAGGTAACATATTGTAAACACATATCTAGCATCTTATTAGCTTAAATTAGTTAAAGGCTTTCTCCATGGACCAGGATAACCTTGTTAACAATTTCCCTCAAGCAACTTTCCTTCAAGTCGGCACAAATTGAACATTCAGTGTGTTCTCTGTTCCGAGATCAGTTGCCACAATGACTCGGGATTCATTGCTAGCCCACCTTATTATTCGTTCTCTTGGTTTCTTAAAACAAGTTTCAAGCTTTTTACAAGATTTGAATGTGTGACTGGCAGTTCAATGTAGTTCACCATTAAGATATATACCTCTTCCCATGGGTTTAAAAATAAGGCTCTCAATTGTTGTCCAGTTATTTTCTCTCAAACTAAACATCTCAGTTTCATGACGAGGAAATGTCCAATACATACAAACTTATAATAGATCATATCCATTGTCATACAAAACCCCTTCCTATGTTTTGAATCATTTAGGAATATCATTTTGTGAGACCCCGTTAATGGATTCCACAAGCTAAGATCAAGATTAGGATTCTTCCGTTTTGTAGATGTGTTATGAGCTATCAGCAAAATCCCATGGCAAGAAGCCATGATAATTGTGACAAGATTAGGAGATTTGATAGGATTTCATAAATGTCTAGGGACAATCGATCATAATAGATGGAAGCTATAGACATGGTATAAAATGGTGTACCCGAATCGGAGTGTTTGCCCACAATAATGAAGATGTTAGACCAGTTTTTTACAAAATCTTTTAAGTTGAAATTGTTATTTAGGGAATGCCTGAGTTGAATGTTAGCGAACTCGGATCTATCAATACGATTCTTGAAACTTCTATATACACAGATCCAATGTAAAAAAGTAAATTTATTAGATAAAAATCAAATAGGAAAAAACTAAAATAGTAAATTTATTTGATAATATCGATATGTTTTAACGTACCTAAAGAAGACATACAAGAATAGAAGTATGAATGCTTGAAGGAGACTCCCGCTCGCTTGGTGTTCCAAAGTTACAACAATCTTGTCCATTGCTTCAAGATGGGGCTCGTTTATTGTGGCACTTGCTCTTGAAATCTAAGCTAACATAGTGAAAATATTAAATACCAGAGAGAAAAAAGAACAAAATACAAGTCTGTTTAACCTTAAAATGGAGAACAATTAAATTTATGCGTGACGCCAAAGATATGTGGCTAAATTCAATTAGAGATTAAATTGCGAGATAAGTCAATAAGTAAATAAAGAAGCAGATCTGACCAAATATTAGTTGTGTCCGGCCTCGGGTATAGAAACCAAGGTCGATACCCTCTGTTGAGTACTTACACGATGAATAGTAAAGATGAACTTAGGAACAAATGGGAATGGTTTCAAAGGATTCTTATTATTTTCTGATATGAACTCTTTCACTCTTTCTGTTGCCAGTCCCCTACAATGGATGGGAACCTCCTCTTTATATAGTAGAGGAGTCCCAACCCTAGTACAATTCTAAATAAAGGAAAGAAATCTGGTGACAGCTGTTGCCGAGATCGACGTCAAAATATCCGGTTAAGGGCGGATATTTCGGTCTTCTCCTTATGGCAGTTAACCGCCCTTCCTTTATTGCCTCATCCTAGATCGAGCTCGAAGCCTCGTTCCCGATGAGCCAGTCATATCGTGCCCGAGTATAACCATGACAACGGGAAACCGAGCATGTCTGTATCCTCAGTTTTACCCGTATACAGATAGTCCTCCAAGTAAGATTTGTTATTGAAAAACCGAGCGGAGATGTATCCGCAATTGTTGCCGTGGCAAGAACAAACTAATTGGACACGATTCAATCGATCGTTTGGTCCTTACATCTGATCCTATTGTTCAAGCCTTGGCTTTTACATAGTTATCACTTAGCTCCTGGCATAACAGTCCCCTAGTACTCGAGTCCGAGGTATGAGAGTTCGGGTACTATTAGCCCGGTATGTCCAGTCCCCAGTCTCCGGTCTTTGATCGGTATGCTCTATTTGTGTAGCACGTTGTTCAGCGCTGCCTCATTAAAACCTTGCCGAAAACCCACTTCTAGACAAAACGGTCAAAGGGAAAAGGAGCGCAGCACGTGCTTTCAGTCCTAAATCTATGACTTCCCAGTTTCCGTTGTGCTGCTCTGGTGTCCCTCGGACTGTATCCCTGCGTGGTTAGATCGAGAGAGAAGAAAAAATAAAAGAAAAGTTATTCGTACCTTTAAGAGTAATATCGCTTTAGGTGTGCTACATTCCAGTTGTGTTTCAGCTGCTGTCCGTCTTCATTCTCGAGTTGATAAGAATCTTTCCCGGTTATTCCAGTGACTTGGTACTATCCTTCCCAATTTGGGGCTAATTTCCCTTCGTGAGGGTTCTTTGTATGAAGTGTGACCTTCCTCAGTACCAAGTCCCCAATCTGAAAGTGCCTGAGGTTGGTCCTGCGGTTATAATATCTCCGCATCCTTTGTTTTTGTGCGGCTATCCGGATATGAGCAGTTTCCCTCCTTTCGTCCACGAGATTCAGATTGGCAGACATTGCTTCATAGTTCGAGTCCTCAGTGGCATATCGGAATCTCAAGCTTGGCTCACTAACTTCGACGGATATTAGGGCCTCGGCTCCGTATACAAGGGAAAACGGAGTCTCCCCGGTGCTTGATCTTACCGTTGTGCGGTAGGCCCATAAAACCTCGGGCAGAACCTCCTTCCATCGGTGCTTAGAGCCGGCCAGTCTTTTCTTTATATTCTACAATATAGTTTTATTGGTAGACTCGGCCTAGCCATTCGCGCTCGGGTGATACGGGGTGGATAAGATCTTCTTGATGTTGTATTCTTCGAAAAACTTGTTGACCTTGCTGCCTATGAACTGCTTCCCGTTATCACACACGATCTTCGCGGGTACCCCGAATTGACAAATTATATGGTCATAAATGAAATCAATGACCTCTTTTTCCCTGACTTTCTCAAGTGCCTGTGCTTCGACCCATTTAGAGAAATAATCAGTCATAAGTAAAATAAATTGCGTCTTACCTGGGGCCCATGGAAAAGGCCTTATTATATCCATGCCCCATTTAATGAATGGCAGGCCATGGGGAAAAGACCGGATGGAGCTCTTCCCCGGGTTGATGTATTGGCGGGGTGTGCCTTTGGCATTCGTTACATTTTCGAACAAAGGTTTTGGCATCTTCCTCCATCTCGTTCCAGTAGTATCCCGCTCTGATCAGCTTGCGGACCAATGAATCGGCTCCCGAATGGTTTTCGGAAGTCCCCTCGTGAACTTCCCTCAGAACGTAGTCGGTTTCTCCTGGTCCTTGTCATCTCGCCAAGGGCCGTGGAATGACCTTCGGTATAACTGGCCATCGACCAAACAAAATCTAACTGCTTTGGTTCGGAGGGCTCTTGATTCCTTGGCATCGGATGGTAGCTTTCCTGTTTGAAGATAGTCTATGTATTTGTACCTCCAATCCCAAGTGAAACCGGTTGAGTTTATCTCGGCGTGGCCGGTCTGTATGACCAATTTTGTCAGCAGCACCACAGCTCCGGAGTTGCACCCTTCTGATTCGACCGAGGATCCCAGATTTGCCAGGGCATTTGCCTCATTATTTTGATCCCGGGGTACGTGTTCCAACGTCCACTCCTTGAGCTGGCGAAGGACAACCTGCAATATTTCCTGATATCTCCACATTCGATCATCCTTGATTTCGAAGGTTCCGTTCGTTTGGTTGACCACCAGGAGAGAATCACATTTAGCCTCTATGATCTCGGCTCCCAAGCTTTTAGCCAGTTCTAAACCTGCAATCACAACCTCATATTCGGCTTCGTTGTTAGTTAAATCAGTCGATCTAATAGATTGTCTTATTACGTCATTCGAGGGAGGTTTAAGAACTACCCTAACCCGGACCCTTTTACATTAGACGCACCGTCTGTGTAAAGAATCCAGACTCCCGTACTAGTCCCCGAGGTAAGAAGCATTTCCTTATCCACCTCGGGGATCATGGCTGGTGCAAAATCGGCCACGAAATCCGCCAGTATTTGGGATTTGATCGCAGTTTGGGGTTTGTATTCAATATCATACCCGCTAATCTCCACAGCCCACTTTGCTTGTCGGCTTGAGAGTTCGAGTTTAGGCATGACATTCCTAGAGGGTACGACATTGATGAGTCGTGAAATTACGCGATATTCGACGCTAATTCCTTAAGCTTTTGTGACTCCTTAAGCACTTTTGTTGTTACTTTTTGTGTTTTTATGTTGTTTTGTAGGAAAAGATGCCCGGAGAGCAAAACGGAGCAAAACGGACCAAAATAGAGCAAAAATAGAACAAATTCATACTTTCTGGCACCATATGCTACACGCAGAGTATAGCATATGGCGCAGCATGTGCAACATGCGAGCAGCATATGGTGCAGCATGTGGTGACAGAGAAAATTGTCACCACATGCTACGGTTTTGGCACCACATGCGATTAGCATGTTGAACATGCGAATAGCATGTGGTGCAGCATGTTGTGCAAGAGGGTATTTTGGTCCAGATTTTGTTCCCGTTTTTTGGAATGATATAAATACTCTTTTAGGGTTTGTAATATTTATCTTTGGCAGTTTTTCATCAAGTTTGGAGACTAGTTTTTACACCACACTTTGGGGTTAAAGATTTGAAGATTTGGTTGAGTATTTCTTAAACCTTTAATTCATTTCTTCAATTCCTTGCTTTGTATTGTATATCTAAGTGTGTAGCTTTCTATTCCATAACTTGAATCTCGTTTATGAAAGTATTCTTGATTAAAGTTTGGATTGAAACTCTTGTTTTGCTTATGTATTGAATGATTTTTATTGCTATTGAAGTGGGTCTTTGTTGATTTAATTAATCTCGTTCTTGAATGTTTCCAAAGGGAGTAGCTAACACTAGGACTCACCCATTTACTTAGATTGAGCTTGGAAGAGGAAATCTAGGTTGGGAAAGATTAGTTAACAAGAATTTGGGTCATTAAACTCATCTAATAACTTGAGCTCGGAAGAGGATAGTTACTTGAGGTTAAATTGATTGTGCCTAATATCACACTCTAAGGCTTGGAAAAGCTTAGAGTGAAATTCATTGATTTGGTTGGAAGACTTTCAATGAGATTTTAGAAATCATTATCTATTAACATAAACCCGCTCTTAGTTGTAAAATCGTGAAATACATTGGATCGTTACTTGAGTGTAATCTCCTATTATCCAAACTTGTGGCCATTGATCATTTTACTCGCTTTCTAGGTTAGTTTACATTTCCGCATTAGTCATAATTTTCTCCAAAAAACCTAAATATCATTTATCGTTTGGCTTTAGCTTAGTTGGTGAAAGTTCCTTACTTTCTTAATCGCCTAGCATATTGTTCCCTGTGGGATCGACCCCGACTCATAGTTGGGTAAATATATTGCATACGACCGTGTACACTTTCTCTTTGAGGAGTGTATTTTGGACGTTATCAGACGTTACGACGCATATGGGATGACACTGAAAGTAAGGTTTTAATTTTCTAAATGCACTCAATAAAGCCAAAGCGAGTTTTTCAAATGTGGGTACCTGGTTTCGGCGTCACCGAGGGTTCTACTTACATAGTAAACCGGGTATTGCGTACCTTTCTCCTCTCGAACCAGGACACCGCTTACCGCTATCTCAGACACCGCCAAGTATAGATACAACTGCTCGTTCGCTTTTGGCGTGTGGAGTAGAGGTGGGCTTGATAAGTACCTTTTGAGTTCTACTAAGGCCATCTGACATTCGGGGGTCCATGCAAAGTCAGTCTTTTTCTTCAGCAACAAGAAGAACCGATGACTTTTGTCCGAGGATCTGGAGATGAATCGGCTTAGGGCAGCTATCCGTCCTGTTAATCTTTTTACCTCTTTGATATCGTTGATCTCGGTGATATCTTCAATTGCCTTTATCTTATCCGGGTTGATTTGTATTTCCCGATTTGGTGCCATGAATCCGAGAAACTTGCCCGATCCGACTCCGAAGGCACATTTTTCTGGGTTCAGCTTCATGTTGTACTTTCTTAATAAGCTGAAAGTTTCCTGCAAAAATTTCAAGTGGTTCTATGCTCGCAGGGACTTAACGACTATGTCATCTATATAAACTTCCATTTATTTCCCTATTTGGTGTTCAAACATGCGATTGACTAAACGCTGATAGGTGGCACCGGCATTTTTTAAGCCGAAGGGCATTACATTATAACAATATGTGCCAGACCTAGTTATGAAGGAGGTTTTTTCTCGATCCTCTGGGTCCATTTGTATTTGGTTGTACCTGGAGTAGGCATCGAGAAAACTCAGCTTGTCGTGACCCGAAGTACCGTCGATCATGCGATTGATGCTGGGCAAAGGAAATGAATCCTTCGGGCAGCCCTTGTTTAAATCCTTATAATATACACACATTCTAAACTTATTCCCCTTTTTAGGCACTACTACAACGTTAGCTAAACAATCTGGGTATTTTACCTCTCGAATGGACCCTATATTAAGGAGTTTGGTTACCTCGTCCTTGACGAATACATGTTTTACCTCGGGCTGTGACCTCTGCTTTTGTTTGACATGAGGAAAACTTGGATCCAGGCTCAACTTGTGTGTCGTCACATCTGGTGGAATACCTGTCATGTCTAAATGGGACCAAGCAAAACAATCTGAGTTATTTTTAAGAAACTCAATAAATTTTTTCCTAAGCTTGAGGGTTAACCCCGTGCTCAGGTATACCTTCTTCTCTGGTAGATGAACGAACAGTATGACTTGCTCGTGTTCTTCGACTGTAGACTTAGCGGCATCAGAATCATCGGGCACCACAAAGGTTCTTGGTACTCCGAATTTTAACTCTTCGTCTAGTGTGTATCCGTTCTGATCTTTCGAGGATTTCGGGATCAAGATCTGTGATTACTATTTGGCATTCTTCCCTTCGTTCCGATCTGGTGCCTTTATAGTCTTAACAGATTCTTCAACTGCGAACATTTCTTTTGCGGCCTGTTGTTCACCTCGGACGGTTTTGATACCTTTTGGGGTCGGGAATTTCAATACTTGATGCATAGTTGAAGAGACCGCTCTCACGAGGCGAATCCACGGTCTGCCCAGCAATGCATTGTATCCCATGTCTCCCTCTATCACATAAAATTTTATCTGCTACGTAGTTCCTGTCATATTGATCCGTAAAGTGATCTCACCCTTCGTCTTCTCGCATGCCATGTTGAATCCATTAAGGACTCGTATTGCCGGCACGATCCGATCTAGTAGTCCCAGTTGTTCGATGACTCTCCATCGGATGATATTAGCCGAGCTACCTGGATCAATTAGCATACATTTAATTCTAAATTTATTGACAAGGACAGATATTACCAGTGTGTCGTTATGCGGCTGGGTGATGCCTTCCATGTCCTCGTCATTGAACGTGATAGGATCATCGGGGTTTTCATTCCGGGTATGCTTTTCCCTCGTTATAGAAATTTTGGTGCGTTTTACAACCGGCCAAATGGGGACGTCAGTTCCTCCCATGATCATGTGTATCACTTATTCAGGCTCTTCCGGCCTATCCTGCTTGTTGGAGTCCAGGTTCTTGAAATGGGTTTTTGCTCGTTCACTTAAGAATTCTCGAAGATTTCCCAAATTGAACAGACGAGTGACATCCTCTCTCAGCTGCCGACAATCCTCGGTCCGATGGCCGTAAGTATGATGATACTTACAAATAAGACTTTTATCCCGCTTCTCTGGATCAGATTGGATTGGCCTTGGATGTTTTGTTTCTTTGTTTCGGATAACGACGCCGTTATGGTTGCTACATCGACACAAAAGTTGTACTCGGATAACCTTGTTCTCTTTTTCCCGAGGCTCGATCGACAGCATTTCTATTTATCAATCCATGGCTACTTTGGCCTCGATCATTCCTCCTAACATTCTTGCCTGATTCGTTGTTGTGCTCGTTTCCTCTTCGATCGGGTGGGTAAGGCTGATACCTGTCATATGACGATTTAGAATCTCGATCTATCACTCTCCTCAATCGATCACTCCCTTTACCAGAATGCCATGATACCGAAGCAGCCCTCAGAATCTTATCATCTTCGACCCTGATCTTCGACTGATACCTGTTGTGTACATCAGCCCAAGCGATCGCCGGGTGTTCTATCAGATTTTGCTTTAGCTCCATAGATGTGATCGAGCTCCTTGAATTGAGCCCTTGGGTGAAAGCCTGAACGGCCCAATCGTCAGTGACTGGGGGTAGGTCCATGCGCTCTATTTGAAATCGAGCCATAAACTCGCGGAGCGTCTCGTTATCTCGTTGCTTGACGTTGAAAAAGTTCGATTTTCGTGTTTCGACCTTGATGGCCTCGGTATGGGCCTTGACGAAAGCATCAGCGAGCATGGAAAATAAATTAATTGAATGCTCGGACAAGTTATGATACCAAATCATCGCCTCCTTTGACAAGGTTTCCCCAAATTACTTAAGTAGCACTGATTCCCTTTCGTCATCGGCGAGATCATTGCCCTTAATAACACATGTATATGTCGTCACATGTTCATGTGGGTCCGTTGTCCTATTATACTTCGGGATATCGGGCATGCGAAATCTCTTAGGGATTTTCATCGGTGCCGCACTTGGCGGAAATGGCATTTGAACAATTTTTTTCAAATCCGGTCCCTTCAACACTGGTGGAGCCCCCGGACTCGACTCGTTTCTTCAATTCTTCGAGCATTTTTATCAATTCGCTGCTTTGCCCGAGGTAGTTCTCGTTACCCCCGGGGACGTGTCTTTCTTCCGTATCCTGGGTCTGTTCTGATGGGGCAATATTGAGTGCCTGACCCCGATTTTGCAATTGCGCTATGATCTCTTGTTGGGCCTGTAACTGAGCCATAGCCATGTCTAACTGGTTTTGGAGCTGTTGCAGCATGACTCTGTTATTCTCGCCGGCTGGTATGTTGCCCACCGATGATCCGACTTGAACAGGATTAACGGGGGGCGCGTTGTTGTTTGGTACGTCCCCGTCGTCATGCTCGTGATGGCTTGGTTCCACTTGAAAGTTGACGGAATGGGAATCCGACATTTCTGGTATACCTGAAATCAAACCTTAAAGAACAAGTGTAAAATATCGAGCGTAACCAAAATATTGTATTGAACCGCCACTACTATCTAAGGCCCCACGGTGGGCGCCAAACTGTTTAACCTTAAAATGGAGAACAATTAAATTTATGCGTGACGCCAAAGATATGTGGCTAAATTCAATTAGAGATTAAATTGCGAGATAAGTCAATAAGTAAATAAAGAAGCAGATCTGACCAAATATTAGTTATGTCCGGCCTCGGGTATAGAAACCGAGGTCGATACCCTCTGTTGAGTACTTACATGATGAATAGTAAAGATGAACTTAGGATCAAATGGGAATGGTTTCAAAGGATTCTTATTATTTTCTGATATGAACTCTTTCACTCTTTCCGTTGCCAACCCCCTCCAATGGATGGGAACCTCCTTTTTATATAGTAGAGGAGTCCCAACCCTAGTACAATTCTAAATAAAGGAAAGAAATCTGGTGACAGTTGTTGCCGAGATCGATGCCGAAATATCCGGTTGAGGGCGGATATTTCGGTCTTCTCCTTATGGCAGTTAACCGCCCTTCCTTTATTGCCTCATCCCAGATCGAGCTCGAAGCCTCACTCCCGACGAGCCGGTCATATCGTGCCCGAGCATAACCATGACAACGGGAAACCGAGCATGTCTGTATCCTCGGTTTTACCCGTATACAAAGTCTAAGATACAGATTTGAAATATCATGTGTCTTCCCATTATACCAATTAATAAAGGGAAAAGGATAATGTAGGTGTGCTGTCATTTTCGCATATTCGGAGTTGAAAACATCTGGAGGAACCATGATCTCCACGATAATATTGGTCACAGTAGCATATATACTTTCATTGCAAGCATTAGCAAAATGCAACAAGCTGATGAATATAACAAAAAAGTATCAACTTGGGATTTGAAATAATTTTAGATACTCTGTGCAAACCCAAAGTCAAATCAATCCGGTAAGTACTTGACAATAGATTTATGTCATGATTTTCTATGTATTAGTTTTAAGTTTTAATCAAAAACTGAATGAAATGAGCTCCTCATGTTTGCTCACATGACTGAACCTTGAAAAGGTGAGCTAGTAAAACATTTACATTAGTAAAAAGTTTTGAACATGAACCAAAGGAAAAAATAAGTCCCAAATTAAGGGGAACAAAGGGAAAGAAGAGAGAGAAGAAACACAGAAAGCTCCTTGTTAACAATACATTCTGAAACGTCAGCACGCATAAAACACCTGATATAGCAAAAGTGGTGATGGAGAATGAAGATTAAATTACTTGTATTAGAGAAAGGGACTTTAATCAATTGGTCCTCCTGCATAAGTGTCACATGATCAGATTATCACATGCTACATGATAGTGTAAGGGGAATCCATAATTGAGACAAAATAATGCAAAATTTGATGGCTTGACTGTCATCTATTTTGATTCTCGGTAGGGTTACAACAACAGCAAAGCACTTCTTTCACATCATGCTCGATATCCAAAGCTCATGACTGACAAGTAATTATTGTTGGAGCCAATCCCGTGAATCCAACAGCAACAACCTAAACGTTACATGTAAGTCTGGACAATCCTAATGTTCGGAAGATGATTCATTTGACACTATATCTGGCGACTTGCCCAATAAAAGAAAGGTTAACCGATAAAATATTGTAGCATTTCACTTCACATTGCATACAGTCAGTAAGTGCTAGAGATAGGTCACGTGCTTATAGGAACCAATACACGTATTGGAGTGGGAGATAAAGTACATGTGAATCAGTGCACGTGTTGGAATCAAGAATATAACTTTTGTTGCTTCTTGTACAACGACTTTTAGCATGTGTGCTTCATCTTAACTGCCATTTCAAAATAATAGGAACAGGATTAGGAATATGGTTGTGAGAAAGAGGCGAAATTTATTGCAGAGGAGCAATTCCATAGTAGGATTTTTTGTGAGAAAGTATATACCTTTTAGTTAAATTGACATTGTTAAGCCACTAATCTTTGCTCTTCCAAAATGTCTTATGATTGCATCTAAATTAATTTT
Source organism: Lycium barbarum (assembly GCF_019175385.1). NCBI lineage: Eukaryota > Viridiplantae > Streptophyta > Magnoliopsida > Solanales > Solanaceae > Lycium > Lycium barbarum. The sequence continues at coordinate 121,898,399 of NC_083338.1, forward strand.
TGGCTCTCAACGTGAAATCAATAGATATTGGCCCCTCTGATGACAACACTCATAAAGACGGGCTAATTGACTACAAATGGTACTTCACTCTCTTGTCAAAAGGCTTAGTTGAGGCACGCTTAAGGTCTGAACACCAGAAATATGATCCGCAAAAAGATTTTTTAATTGTTAATCAGATAATTATGAAAGAAGTTGTTACTTTTTCCTTCTATTACATATATATTTTTACTTTTTTCTTCGTTGCGTCTTTTTTAGCTAAACCCGACATTTAAATTGTGCTATACACTTAAAGCCCTCATAGAAGAAGCCTTTCTAAGCATTTCGCCTTTAACAACACTGAGTACTTATTACGTTTCAAATTCTCAGCTGAAAGCAAACTGGTCTATAAAGGATGATGTGTCTAATGACATACCATTAACCAAAGGTAATTTTGGATAATGTGAAAATGCTGATTAGTAGCTGTCCTTGAGGAGGTCCTGGTAGTTAAAAAGATTATCAATGCATGAATGCTGTAGAACACGCTAGTTGTGGCAATCTAAAAGGAAGTAGATTTTCCTGAAAATTAAAACGGATAATATAGTAATATGTCCCAATTGAGAGTGTGTCTGTGCGTGCACGCACGCGCAGAATCTATTAAAAACCCACTAAAATTGACAATCACATGCATACACATAAATTTATGTTTAGCGATGAAAGTAGTGAGTTTAGATGAATCCGATACTAATACTCTATTGGGTTTCCAAGGCATTCAACTCCAGAATACATAAAAAGCCAGGTTGGTAAAGCTTCTTTTACGGAGACAAACCTCCAATGAAACGGCTGCTAGTAAAACTAGTTCATCAACAAAACCGGGAGCTTGTCCGGTAAACTTTAGTTCTGATGTGCTTCAAGAAGATCCAAACTGCCCTACTGTATCTATCTTTACAGTCATTGCATTAGAAGGGAATCCAACCCCGACCATCACTGCGCCTATCTACATTCAAAGACTACTTGCATACTTAAAAACAGTACAGCTAAAATCGGAAAATAGAAAACATTCTCGCAGAGGCATGACCAATTTAATTTCATTCCCGTACTACTCAAGGTTCCATATATTAGATGCTATACAAATCACTGGCAGTGCCTGGTAAGGGGTGACTACTTTTCCTTTCCCTTATCCTCTTCAGCTACTCTTTTAAGGTATATAAAGGGGTAAATTGGTGTAAGCCAATATCAATTATTGGCCAACTGACAGGAGAATGCGGAAAATCTCTACTCTAAACTGGCTATTAACAATTGGTATATGCACACTGCCAAGAAAAATAAAATTGGGAGCAGGAAACACTTAATGTGGATTGAACTTCAATTTTTTTAAATCAAATAGATAAGATGTTATTAACAATGGGCAAAAAAGCACGTGTATATAAGGAGTATACCAACAAAAAGAAAACCTTACAAAATGATATGATTTTCGAGAATGACTCCCAATCTTCTATACCTACCAAAACCTCATGGGTGCACCAAAAGGAAATAAGGGATAAGAGGCTATTCCTCAAATGAAAAAAATCCCTTTCTATTCTATCAAGTGCTCTCCTACTTCCTCTCTATACGACCCATATAAGGGCTAGTGGAGCAACATCCCACAGCCTGTATCTTCTCTTCCGTCTAGTGAAAGACCAGCTACACAATACCCCCCACCAAACCAAAAAAAAAAAAAAAAGAGCTAGTAGAAAACTATTCGGTTCTTGCACGTTTTGATTGTGCTTGCTTCATCCAATCAAGGCATTCTTCAGCAGTACCAGAAGGATGTGCGAGCTGCCACTCCAACAATTTTTGTTGCTGCAGAGGAAGATTAAACGATTAGTAAATACTTCAAACCAATTAACCACTGGCTAAGAAGAGAGTAATATTGGCATATACCCATTCTTTAACAACTGGCCCTCCACTTTTAATCTGCAAAATGTTCATAATTTCCTTTCCATTAACCAGTGGTTTTGTTTCCCAAATCTTCTCCAGACCTGGAATTTAAGGTAAGCTCATAGGTTACAAATATCTACAATTCCATTAAATGTGGTTTCTAAAAAATGCAACATGCACATTACGATGCATGTAAATGTTATTGTTGTAATATAACTGTCTAGTGGAGCATTTTGGTGGAGTCCTACTCCATGATAATCCACCATTCATTGAAGAACTTTGCCAACCAAATGCATGTCTAACTTTATATTGAAACAACAATACACTAATTAAGTGTGAAAGTGAGGAGAGACTTCGAATATGGGATATAAGCAAAGGACCTTGTACAAGGCTAGGTTATTTTATTTTTTATGGCTGACTTTGTGAATTTTTTTTTTTATTTTTTTTTTTGGAGGGGGTGGGGGCCCAACACTGAAGGTAAGTGTTTAAGGGGAAACAGAGCAATGAGCAGGAACAGCCTCACTCTACCTAGTGTTACCATTGTAATCTCAAGTATCCTAAAAGTTCATGCTCAGTAGCTATGTGAGATGATTGATTTGTCCTGCTTCACAATCGCAAGGGGAACACAAAAGCTAGAAGCACAGAGGACAAATGACAATACCTAGTGTTCTTACTGCGTTCTCTACCGCCTTGAATAATCCGTTTCTCTTGTCCAGATCAAAGTCCTCATTTGAGAAACTTGTACAGGACACAATGTCAACAGGATATAACTGCATAGATAGAAGGAGAGCAACGCGCCAAAATTCTTTAATTTCTCGCAGTAGCAAACCTGTTTGTGAACAAATATTAACCATCAATTTGCAAGGTGACACTAACAGGTAGAGCACTTGTCTTGCAGAAGAAAAATATTGTTACCAGTCAATATTCTAAGTTTTGAAGCAATTGGAACCTCAATGGTATCTCTTTTCCAATCAACTTCAAGAACTGGGATATCTTCTTTAGAAACAAGTAATGGAATCAAGGTGACAAACTTCTTAATTACAGTATGCAAGCTTATGACCTGCAAATGGTTAATAAAAAATCACATTTCTTGTGGTAGATACTGACAAGAAAACTAGGCTTAATATTCAAGGTTCACTTAAATGGATGGAACAGTCACGTCAAGAATCACTCACTATTTCCGCATCACTGGCCTTCAACTTGAGAGAATTGCGAAAAATATAATTGACAACTGGAATCTGATAAGCGTCAGCCAAAGTTAGTATTTTTGTAAAAAAAAATCCCAAATCCTCAACATGTGCAGACATTATCAAATTTACAGAAAGAGGTTACAACTACATAAAAATTAGCATCTTTAGGCCGTGCTTTTTCTTCTGCGTAGAAACAAAATTTCTACTAGAAAAAACACATCCTAGATGGAATGGAATCATAACTGTTCAAGCCAGATTAAACAAACAGAATAGAATCGACCAATGCAAACACAACTGCCTGCATGGACTCTTTGATGGCCCAGAGTTCTACCTTTTTGGCTTTGGTATCTTTATAAATGGTCTCTCTGAATGGCAAAAATAAAGCAGCATACAGGCAAAGTCTCCTTTGATCATCCTACAACCAAAAATAGATATGAAAAGGTTAGTTCTTAATTAGCCTATCCACATAAGCCATTTGACATCTGACGCAGCGCAGCAAGTTCGTGAGTATCAGGAATTTTATCACTATTATCTCCCAATTAATGATACACCACTAATGTGGACAAAATATCAAAGTTAGAGATCCACTGATTTAAAAGACATAATCGAATATAAATGCAAGAGTTTTTGAAAATGGTTAGCATTAAAGTTGCAGTGTATAATAGATTGCAATTTCACTTTACACCACTTAGAATTTGACCAATGGATTCTCTTTTCGTTTACCCCTACCAAAATTTAAACAGAAGCAAAAAGAAAAATGAAAACTTTAAATAAATCCAAAACACTGATGCCATAAATGACAGAAAAAATAAGAGTTACAGTCTCTCTCTCTCACACACACGCGCGCGCGGGCGCACACACCAACAAAAAAAAAAAAAAAAACTCAAGAGCATATGTCACAAACCAAACATTCCTTTATAAGGTGAGAAGAGGAGGAGAAAACTGCCAAAAACATGAGATCAGAAGTTAAAGAACGACCTCCATACTAATGAACAAGACATAAAAATATCGAGCACTTCTGCTATGCATTAGATCCTTGAATAGGATATGCAACTTGTAAGGATTTCATATTTTTAACCCGGTTGTCATTTCATATACAGATAACAAGTTCAGCTAGAACAATGATGATGAAGCAACACTTACGGAAAATGAGGAGCGTCCAATTAGGTTTAAAAGTTCCGAAGCTGAATCCAAGCAAGCAACACACAGCCTGTAAAAGTCGCAAGTGATTAACATGTAAGTGGTAACAACCATTAAAGAGCAAGAATTAGATAATTATATAAAAAACCAGTAAAAGAACAAACAACAAAACAGACCTAAATATACCAAATATGTAAGCTAGTTCTCAGTTCGGCTCTTTCTCCATTTGTGGAGGGGCCACGGAGGCCAATGAAACTTCAAAAAGACATAGTCCATGATAATGTGGCCAAAAGAAATAGGACGAACACCACATCAAGGCATATATGCCCGAATTGGAGAAAACGGAAAGAAACAAGACGCCAACACGCCATTAATAAAGAGAAGAAAATTTCAGTTCTTGCATTTTGGTAAAGCCTCTGATCACAACTCCTGAATGAATTTTGGGAATTGGAATTCTTGCCTTCACTAAATGTATGACTGGATGAAAATAACACTCATACTTTCATCAGAGAAAAGGCATGGATTTGATCTGAGATGCGAGGACTCTACTAGAGAGAAAAATGTCACCAGTATCAATTGTGATGGAAGATGAATAGCCTGTTCAACTACGAACTCCGGTCAAGAGATCGCCAGCTCCTGGCTAGAAGCAACAAGTAGGGAGAAAAGAGAGAACTAGATGGCAGTAAGTTAAGTGCACAAAAGAAAATAGATTCAGCAGAAGAAAAGAAGTAGGAACAGCATGCAGTGTGACTCAAATCCTTAACTAAGCATAGATCAGAGGGAAACAAAAAGATAACCTTTCAGAGGTCATGGGCAATAGGAGCAGGCAGCTTGTTCATACAAAATATGAATTGAAATGGTGAAAATCATCTATAAAAAGACTATGGTATGACTAAAAAGTCGACTGCACTAAAAGTCTAAAGGACAATATACATCAGGAATGACTCGTTCATAAGAGCAAAGCAGACCACAGTGGAGATGCCAATGATACTCAATTAACTCTCCATATATACACCAAATACACTCATATTTACAGTATTCCCCTAGCTAAAATCTAAAAGTGACCACCTTTAACATTCAAGGAAATTACTTTTAAGATACTTCAACTTAGGTTTGGAGGAAGAAATACATCAACTTAGGTTTGGAGGAAGAAATACTTCAACTTAGGTTTGGATGAAGAAACAACTGAGAATATAGAAACTGCATTTCACAGAAAAACCAGAGATCCAACCGAAGCTGGCTTGGTTCGAGCACAGGAATTCAATTATTCTATGTGAACATGATCGGGTGTCTCCAACAAAACTAAAAATGAAAACAGATGACAGTGCTGAAAGCAATTAGAAATGATCTAGCTCAACAGCCTGGACTTCAACAAGCGAAACCATCTAGCCGAATGTTCAGAACTTCTTTCTATTAGTTTTCCCATATATTTAGCTCCAAGCTATGTTGCTCGGACTCTCCAAAAATGTTGCCGCACCTGTGTCGGATTGTCCAAAAATGCACTACTTTTGGATAATCCCGCACGCACCCGTCGACATTTCTAAAGAGTCCAAGCACCATAGGTTCCAAGAAATTGAAATCATATTTCCATCACCAAAAGCAAACAAGATCATGTCTTACTTCTACTACCACCCTTCTCCCTAGACAATAACGTCCAGTTTAAATAATATTCCTTCTACCCTATTCCTAGTTATCAAGCAATCGGATTCTATATTACTGTCGCTAAAGCAAACAAGATCATCCTGTTACTTCTACTACCAACCTTCTCCCTGGACAATAACGTCCAGTATAGGGAACAGTGAATGAACTAGGCTGTTGACGTCACTTTTTAAGCTTGTCGGATATTTGGTCCATATGAATAATACAGCAACGTACACATTCTTTTTGTAAGGAGCAACTAACAAGCACAGCCAATGATTTCTCAAAACAAAGAAGATGTAGAGGACAGCAAACAATACCTATCACATCCATCAGGAATTGACGGTTCAAAATCAGAAGGAAGACTAAATACAGCCGAAAATAACTTCAAGTCAGCAATATAAGTCATTGCTTTGACTGGTTGATCGCCAGACATCATAAGATCAATCTGTAAAATAGAAAAAAATGAGATGAAAATTAGAAGCATACGGCAACCTTTTGCAATGGGCATTAAAGATATCCTTCTAAGAGTCCATCTAGAGCTCAAAATTAATCTCAATCATGTAAACCTTCACTTAGAGATTAGATAAACATACTTCATGTCCTATGCGTTCTCTGCTAATTTTATCAGCAATAGCAACCCTCACATCCTCATCTGCAGCTGCCTTCTTTAGTTCTTCATCTAATATAAACCCAAACCTTGCACCTAAAATCACCAAATCATATGGAGAACATGAGTGACATCTAGCGAACAGCACAGCAAAGTTCACTGAACGAAGAAAAATATCACTTGGCAAGGGCCCTAAAAAATGAATGTCCCAACCAGCTATATTGAAACCTAAAGTGATTAAAGGAGATACGACGAAGTTCACCATCATATTTGACTCAAGTCTACTAAATAGACATGTAGACACGTAAAATATGCATATAGACCAGAGAAACTCCTCTTCAATCACTAAGAATTGGAACCCTCCATTTCGTTGACCATGCTTCTCCATGTTACCGTAACTCTAATATATGATTATGATTCCAATTTTGATAGCAGCTACAATGCCAGAAATGAAACTTGAAGAAGCATGGGGGCAGCATGGATGGAACATCATATTCAGGAGAGGACTCAATGACTGGGAACTTGGGGACAGTTGCTGATTTCTTTGGAACCTTGGAGGGATTTAAAAGACTGAAGGAGCATGATGATACTTTAATCTGGAAGAACTAGAGCAAAGGGATCTTTAAAGTAAAATCTGCTTATTCAAAACTTCTATTCTCAAGACAGCAAACAAATAGATGGCCATGGAAGGAGATTTGGAAAGTAAAAGCTCCTCCCAAGGTCATCTGTTTCTCATGGCTGGTGTGGCAAGAAGAGCTTGCCTTACTCAAGAGAGGTTGCAAAGGAGGGGCTTTCGATTATGTTCAAGATGTATATTGTGTGACAGAGCTTTGGAAAACAACCATCTTTTTATTCACTGTGCTCTTAAAACACAATTGTGGCAACTCTTTTTGAGCTTGGTTGGAATGAACTGGACAATGCCAGCAATCCACTGTAGAGCTTCTGGAGTGTTGGAACAACAATGGTGGCATTGTGAGGCGGAAATCAGGGTGGAGTCTAGTACTTGCTTGCATATGGTGGACAGTATGGAAGGAAAGGAACAAAGAATTTTTTACGATAAGCACAAGCCTTTTTGGGAAGTTAAGATGAATTGTGTTCGCTTATTTTATTTTTGGTGTAAAGAAAGTCAGGTAGAAGATACAGAATCTTTGGTAGATCTGCTAGGGCTCTTGTAATCTGTAAAATAGGCTTGCACAGCCTTAGTGATTCTATGAATAAAACGTTACCAGTCTCAAGAAAAAAATTGACAGCAACTTCTGGCTTGGTTCAAAAAGTTTTGCTTTTTCCCCTTCCCAAGAGGTGCGAGGTGAATTATATAATACTAACTAGCGTGCTGTAAGATCTAATTCTAACTTAACCTCCAAGTGTAATTGCTAAAGGGAAAAAGAATCAAGAAAGTGTACTCCCTCCATCCCATTTTATGTTAAGGATTCCATCATACAAGGGTCAAACACCTAATATTCGGTATGCATATGGACATAATAGATTCTTCTTCAGATTTTTAGAAAAAACTTATATATTTGGAAACTACAAAGAAGTATTATAAGTAGTAATAGTTAATACATGGCACGATAACAAAAGCTCTCAGCGCACGATAGGCGAGGTTTGCTGATTGTGTACCGGCGGCGATGGCTAACGGGCGCAAGCCTGGGCGTCCACCTAAGGAGAAAGGCAAGAGGAAGAAGAACACGAGGACACCGGCGACAACGCAAGAGGAGCGGCGTATGGTGACGCCAGAATCTGGTATTCCCCAAAACCTCGAACAACTACAACTAGCGGATTGGATACCGGAGTCGAGTCAGGCGAGAACTGGGAAGATACCGACGGTAAGTCAGCTTACTCCGGCAGAACAGGAAACTACGAATCTAGCCCCAATCGAGGTCGGCGATCCAACCCCAAACCCTGCTGCTTCACCGGCGAAAAGGGGTGAGGAAACGATGGAACATATTGAAAAGGAGAATCGACTGGTCCTCAAGCTGTGGCTGCTCGTAAACTTGAGTTCAATACTGGACAAACTCCGACTATGGCAGAGATTGTGCGAGGAAATCGGGCGAAACAACATGGGTTGAAACTAACTTTCTTTCCCCCAACAAATAGGGATGGATTGAAAGTGGTCAAGCTCAACCATAAGGAACTGAAGGCACAATGTGAGAAATGGCAGTCAACTCTAATTGGCTATGTCTTGGGAGGCACTCCGGCGTTTAAAGAAATGCTTGAGTTTGTATATGGGGTGTGGACTGCTGTTCAAACTCCACGAGTGATACTCCATGATGATGGCTATTTCCTGTTTCGATTTGAAGATGAGGCGGATAGAGACCTCATAATGCAGAATGGACCATACACCTTCAACAGCAGACCGATGATATTGAAGAACTGGACGCCAGAATTCCAGATGGATGATGAACCTATGCGAATTGTGCCCATCTGGGTAACTTTCCCACGACTGCCCCTGGTTTACTGGTCTGCTGATAATATGGGCCGTATAGCAAGCTATCTGGGTAAGCCGGTACGTACAGATAAATTGACAGCTTCGTGTGAAAGGGTGTCGTATGCTAGAATGCTGATAGAGATGGACATCACCCAGGTCTTACCAGAAGTGTTGGTTATTGAGCAACAGGATGGGGAGCTAAGGGAGCAAGAGATTGAATATGAGCGGCACCCCAAATTGTGCCACGAGTGTCATGAATTGGGGCATTTAGCAGAGGAATGCAAAGCACGGGGTGAGGAGACTGAGCATATGCCTAAGAAAAGAAGAAGGCTAAGAGGAAAAGGAAGCAGGACAGGTCTGAGTGGCAAGAAAAAGCTACTGACCTGGCTGCGATACCTCAGCAAGGTGATCGGGAACAAGCTGGGAAGCAAGTGACGCTGGGCTATGGTGAGCAAGTGCAGGGGGAAGCCTCTAACACTGTCGCAAATACGGAAGAGGTGGCTGCGGAGAGTGGCAGCCAGGGCATTGTAGCTCAGGGGATGCAGCCCCATGCCTGGCAGAGTAAAGCAGCAATGATCACTAAAGCTGGTCAGGGGCAAAGCCCCAAGGCACTCAACCCGCCATGATACTTTGTTCGTGGAATATTAAGGGGTTAAACCGCCCCTATAAGCAAAAGGAAATGAAATCCTTTTAGCGAAAGAACAAAGTAGATATTATAGCTATACTAGAAACGAGAGTAAAAGTGGAAAAGGCGAGGAAAATTCAGCAAGGCTTTGGGGTGGGGTGGGAATTCTACTCCAACTACCCTTCTGCTCACAATGGAAGGATTTGGATTGGATGGAAGCATAATGAAACAGAGATTACCCTGCTGTGGGAAACTGCCCAAATAGTCCATTGTAAGGTGAAGGCCAAACACTCGAACTTCTCCTGCAATGTGACGTTTGTGTATGGTCTAAACACTGCTGCCGAACGGAAACAACTATGGGAGCAGCTACGGACCATTAGTACAGGCATGAGTGACCCTTGGTTACTGCTTGGCGACTTCAACACGATATTAACTGTGGAGGATAGAATTCATGGAGCACCTGTCCATATAAGTGAAACTACTGATTTCCAGGATTGTATTGCTGATCTCGGGTTGGGGCTGGTCACGAGACGGGGATGCAAATTTTCATGGTGCAATAAACGCGACTCGGATGATAGGATATACAGCCAGATTGATTGGATTTTGGGGAATGCCGAATGGAGTTGCAAGTATGGGCAGTTGGAAGCTATATACATGAATCCTGAATGTTCTGACCATTCGCCTATTATTCTGAACACTGAGGCTACTATCACTTCGACCAAAAGGCCTTTTAGATTGGTAAATGCTCTGCTGAACCAAGACACATTTAAACAAGCTGTGACAAGTACCTGGAACCAGCAAATTTCAGGATATAGGATGTTTGTGGTATGGCAAAAATTGAAAAAGTTGGCAGTCGGGATTTAGCGGGCTGAGCAAGGAGTACTCCACATTAGATAAAAAGCCGGACCTGCTCCATCTTAAATTAAAGGAAATCCAAGATGCTCTAAATCTAGACTTCTTCAATGCTCAACTGATCGAGGAGGAAAGAGAGGTGTTGGCGCAAATACAGAAGTGGGATAATATTCACGAGCAAGTCTTGCGACAGAAATCCAGAGCAACATGGATAGCTGTTGGTGATACAAACTCTAAGTTCTTTCATGCCCATCTCAAAGCCCGACAGACCAAGAACAGAATATCTAGTATATACACTGAGGTGGGAACGAAACTATCTGACCCTGTACAAGTGCAGCAGGAATTCTTGCAATTCTTCCACAAGATCCAAGGTACTGCTGCTACTGAACTTCCGTGTCTCAACATAGAAATTGCTAGGGATGGACCGTGTCTGTCCTTAGTACAGCAGCAAGAACTTCTTACGCCTGTGTCGGCAGATGATGTCCGTAAGGCACTAAAGGAGCTGCCAGCCGACAAAGCCCCCGGAATAGATGGTTATCCAGTGGAGTTCTTTAAGGAGTTTTGGAACGTGGTGGGAGAAGACGTCACAAGTGCCATACTACAGTTCTTTCAAAATGGCAAACTGCTGAAAGCTGTGAATTGCACAACTGTTACACTAGTGCCTAAAGTGCCGAATCCTACATATGTGAAAGACTTCAGGCCCATAGCATGTTGCACCACTCTTTATAAACTAATAGCAAAGATTCTGACAGTGCGACTGAAAACAGTGGTAGCTACATAGTGGGTCCTTCACAATCGGCTTTTATTGAGGGAAGGAGTATACTAGATAACGTGATAATTGCTCATGAGCTGCTGAAGGGATACACCAGGCAAGGAGTTTCACCAAGATGTCTAATCAAAGTGGACATCCAGAAAGCCTATGACTCAATTGAATGGCCTTTCCTAAAAATGGTTCTACTAGAATTCGGGTTGCCACAAAAGTTCGTGGAGTGGATCATGGTATGTGTGACTTCAGTCAGTTACTCGATTTTGATAAATGGAGGATTAACCCGTGTTCCAAGCAAAGAGAGGACTTAGACAAGGGGACCCGATGTCCCCTTATCTTTTTGTGTTGGCAATGGAATATTTGAACAGATCACTCAAGCAACTACGATTCGAGCCTAATTTTAACTACCATCCTAGGTGTGAGAGGATGAATCTGATTCTTATATGCTTTGCTGACGATTTGATAATGTGCTGCAGGGCTGACTTGGGATCCATTAAATACATGTTGGAGAGATTTGAGCATTTTTCCAGTGTGTCGGGCCTCAAGGCAAATCTTGAGATGAGTTCCTTGTATGTAGCTGGAATATCCGCGCAACTAAGGGATGAGATATTGGCAGATATGAGCTTTGCGCTAGGAAGTTTACCTTTCAAATATTTGGGTGTACCCCTCTCTTCAAAGAAGCTCAGTATCAGCCAGTGTATGCCTTTGGTGGATCGAATCACAAACAGAGTTAAGTGTTGGTCCTCTAAAATGTTGTCCTATGGAGGAAGGGTACAGTTGATTAAGAGTGTGCTATTCGAGATGCAAACCTACTGGGCACAAGTCTTTGTGCTACCGAAGAAAGTACTTCAGCTGGTCACGAATGTATGCAGAAATTTTCTTTGGGCAAGGTCTAGTGACTACACAAAAAGACCACCTGTAGCTTGGGATAAATTATGCCTACCCAAGTCTACAGGTGGTTTAAACATTTTGAACTTCTTTCTTTGGAACAAGGCAGCTATACTTAAATTGTTGTGGGCACTAACGAAACTGAAGGAGAAGCTGTGGGTAAAATGGATACACGCGTTCTACATCAAAGACAGAGCTAGGTGATATGCAGGAGCCAAAACAAGCCAGCCGGCTCGTTAGGAAACTCTTTGATGCAAGAAAATGGCTAGACAACGACCTGAACATTGAGCTAAGACTGAACAAATATGCGGATTCGGGTAAGTTTAGCATTAAAAAAGCTTATCAAGATATGATGCCACAATTCCCGAAAGCTCCTTGGAAGAAAGTGATTATGGTGAAGGGGCTAGTTCCCAAACACCACTTTATCCTGTGGCTAGCATTACAGCAAAGGCTGTCCACTGTGGATCGCCTAAGCAAATGGGGGATCCAAGTCCCCGGTGAGTGTGTGCTTTGTAACTCAACCATGACAGAGACGCATGCACACTTATACTTCAGCTGCTCGTATTCTTCATATATTTGGCAGCAGTTGGTTAATTGGATGGGCTGGAATCGACAAATACAAGGCTGGGAACATGAGGTTCAGTGGGTATGCTCCACCGTGAGACATAAAAGAGCTAGAGGGGATATCTTTGGCTTCCTACTGGCAGCGACTACATATCACATTTGGATGGAAAGGAACCAACGCAGGTTCCAACAGGGAAGTAAGACCAGTAAGGAACGACTAAAGGAGTTAGTCATGCAAGTGTTTATCAAAGGGCAGAAGATGGCTGCTTGGAGTCCCATCATAGAGAGTAGAAATAGATTTCCATGTTAGTAGGCTAGGTGATGCAGATAGCACTACTGATAGCTTAGCTTTAGCCTTAGTCTACATAGCAGATATTGTGGGATACAATGAGAGAGCTGTTCCTATAGTCCAATGGAATAGCATGTACATAAATTTATACTTGGTTGAATAAAATTTCATTTGGCCAAAAAAAAAAAAAAATAGTTAATACATAAACATTTTAACAAAAAAATATCAACAATTGCAGCAAAGATTAAAAAAGTTTGACTCCACAAAATGTAATAATGTCACATGGAATGGGCCAAAATGGAGTACCTTTTAAAACATAGCTGGGAATGAAGTTATTTCTCTAGGAAGAAATATTAGAGGTTTACAAAATGACGACAAACTAGGCTCCAGTGATCCAACTCAAACGGAGGAAGAACCACAATTCACCCATATAAGAGTTTATACAAGCAGGCAAGTTAAGGAGATTCAAGAGATTCATTGATATCTTAAGAAGGTGGGTAGGGATACTTATAGGAAAAGGAATAAGAGAGCCTTTGAGGGGTAGAAAATGATCTGTACAGGTAAGGCTTGTTTCTGTTTCCAATCAGTTTTGGCTGTGTTCTTTGTTGAGAACAGTATATTGGTGTAGGCTCTCTGCTTTCTGTACACCACTTGTATAGCGGAACATAAATCTACTCTTATCCCGCCAGCAATCAACACAATTTAGTTCTCACTCTGAGAAATTCCTCATCTTATGCTTTACTTCTATAAGTAATTTTGAAAGGTAAGGATAGGATTTCCTAAAAAAATAAAATAATAATAATAATAAATAAATAAAACTAATCCCACTTTAAATGCCCCACTTAGCTCAATCAACAAAATGCTTAGAATTATTCAATTTGCTTATGATCTCGAAGAAATACCTACTGTTCAACCTCACATTGATTTGGGTGCTATATTATCACATATTGAATCTAACAGTATAAAAATCCCTAATACTGTATACACACCAAAACCAAACTCTAATATGTTTTTGTGCAAAAGTTAGAATTTAGAGTTTATTCATAAACATTGTTTAATTTGGGGATGACATTCCTGAGCCTGTAAAAAGTCATGGTTGAACATGGAGAAGGTCTCACTCTTGAATTTGACTGGGATGGCTAGAGTTCTTCTATTATCCACACTTGAGCTCTGTGTACAAAGAGATCCAGTTGTTTAAAGTTTTAACTATAACTCAATGGATTATAAATCCACGCTTGAAACTCCGCAGGATGCAAATCATCCAATATCATAATGTCCACAGTAACAGTCGACATCTATGCCAGATATAGGATAAACAAGAATGTCATAAGAAGAGGGGACAAATGAGAGATTGTCTATTGCATTACCGAAACGAATAGCTCGAAGGACTCTTAGGGGATCATCCAAAAAGGTCTGCTTTGGAGGTAGTGGGGTGACAATTTTTCCAGACTTCAGATCTGCAATGCCTGAGAAACACGAACTATTAATTAGTCAGACACTTGTAATTTAACCTATCTTTCTTAGTACGCTTTACTGAGTCTGGACAAAAGAAACAGAGCTCATGCTTACCTCTTTTTGTAAAATCTTCGACTGATCTGGTGTTAATGTTGTAAAACAAGCTGTAAACATAATTTTTAGTGAAGGATTGACTGATTAAACAAGGCAACTCATAGTTTATCTTTTGGAAACAAAAAGCTAACCTGAAACATAATTAGGCAAATACAGTAATGCATCCAAAGGCACGATTCTCCAAACTAAAATAAATGATACAACAACAACCCTCCCCCCCCCCCCCCCCCTGCCTAGATAAAATAAAACAAACCAAAAAAGATGCAAAGAAAATGAATACACATACAAAATTAGAAAAAAGGAAGATGAAAAAGAAACTGAGAAGCTTCCTATGGAGTTTGTGCTCTTAAACTGACATGACCGAGGTGCTTTTATTTTTCCTCATTTACTCTTTTTTGTTGTTTGGGCTGGGATGAAGGGGAAATAGATAAATTAAACCAAGTTGCTGCCTACAAGTGTGAAGGTGTGGCAAGAATAAAAATAAAAAAAAGGTGCCAAAAAGTAAAGATATAACAAAGTACCTATTAATGGTCAAATCCCTGCGATCTGCATCCTGTTTTGCAGTGCCAAATTTCTAAGGAACAACAGATGAGAAATCTTTAAATGAAAAAACTAGAATCCGTGGTACATTAAACACATGCGCATGAGTGTTAAAACTTTGACATTTACCTTTTCTGATATAATAGTTAGGATGACAACATTACATAACGTTAAGAAATCTAATATAACAGATATCAATGGGTAACTATTATGAAGACTTCATATTATTGCAACCATGGTTGATTATTCATAAAGAAAGGTCCTAGTACAACAACAACAACAAACCCGGTGTAATCCCAAAGGTAGGGAAAGGTCCTACTAAAGAATAAAATAAATTAATAGTTCAAAAAATTCAGATATTGGTAATTAACTACTTCGATTACTTTTGTTAATTTTTCATATCTACGTTTGGTGGAATCTACGTAGCCTTTCATCCCTGACATTTACATTAAAATAAACAAATTTAAACACCAAAGAGAAGATATACATTTGATTACCAATTTACGTTTACATACCATTGTTGGAATACGACTGTTCTCGCTGTAGTCTTCTGCTCTCAAGTTGACGAAATCAATCCATACGTCAAAAAGGCGCATTCTTGCTGTTTCCAGGTGCTTTGACTGATCGGGATTGCTGTAAAAATTAAACGGTAATTAATTAGAGAAAAACTACTCTACACATCAACAAATATGAGAAAGTGGTGGATCACAATCAAGATAGATAACCGTAAGGGGTCATTTGGTGCATGGTATAAGCTGGGATATCCCAGAACTAATTTTTTGTACCATGTTTGGTAGAAGGTATAAATTTATCCAGGATAAATTTATACCTTGTACCAAACAAGGTATAAAATGCATCCCAACTTAAAAGATGGGATATCCCTTCTTATCCCACTTATCCTGGGATTATTTTATACCATCTTTTAGATGGTATAAAATAATCCCAAGATATGGGATAAATTAGTCCCGGGATTATAATCCCGGGATAATTTTGGCTACCTACCCAACAACCCCTAAGATCTTAAGAGTACTCTAGTAGGATAGAAGATCAACAGAAAATTAGAATTATCGCCTTTTTCTTTTTTACCACCAGAACTAAGAACTTGCTTCTTCTTCTTTTTATATGTAGAAAACCAATATTAGCCTCAAGTCCCAAACTCCACTCATAAGGCACAGACCTGCAAAAAGAGCTTTACTTTAATCTATTGCCCAGATTTTTTTAGCTAGATCTTTACTACAAGACTCTTTCACTGAACACAAACGAGGACTACAAAAAAGCAACCCAGCTGCACTAGAGTCATATCTATTTCTCAAGCCATGGTTTAATTAATGGGAAAAGGGTCAATAATACCCCTCTACTTTGTTTTAATGGCTAAAAATATCCTCCGTTACAATTTTGGATCATTTATGCCCCTGCCGTTATGAAAGTTAACAAATATACCCTTCAGTTGACGGAAATCCCCAAATTGATTCAAATAACCCGACTTCAATTGAAGTTAGCGATTTCAACCCGACCCATCAAATCAGTGTTCTTCTTCCTTGTACCCACAAACTTCTTCTCTCTTTCTTCAACTTTGCCCAGTTCTCTATCAATAAATTACTCTCCTGATTATTCCCCAACTAAAAAGGGCAGCCCGGTGCACTAAGCTCCCGCTATGCGCGGGGTCCGGGGAAGGGCCGGACCACAAAGGTCTATTGTACGCAGCCTTACCTTGCATTTCTGCAAGAGGCTGTTTCCACGGCTCGAACCCGTGACCTCCTAGTCACATGGCAGCAACTTTACCAGTTACGCCAAGGCTCCCCTTCTGATTATTCCCCAACTGATTCCTTTATTATAAGTTCATGTTGTGGTTTTGAAAACCTGATTTGAGTCACTCGGATTCTTTTTCAATATCCAGTTGCTGCTTAATTCCTCTTTTGAGTTCTTCTTGCATGTAACTTGATAAAAATTGTGTCTTTGATTGTACTATGTAGTTGAAAGAAGGATGTTCTTTGCTGTTGAAAGTCCACAAAAAGTCTGTTCCTTTAATCCTCAATGTAAACCCATGTTTCAATGTTGATTAACTTAATGGCCAAAATAGTAAAAACCCAGTTGTGCTCAAGGAATCTGATGTATTGAAGAGACTAAATTATGAAGAACATATTTCAACTGCTTTAGAGTATTTCAAATGGGTTGCCAATTCAATATGTTTCAAGCATACCCCTTTAACATATAAAATAGTGATGGAAAAACTCGGGCAGCAGCAGGAGAATGGAGATGCAGTGTTTAATAATGATGATGGGTCGGATCGGATCGGGTTAAAATCGGTAATTTCAATTGAAATCGGGTTATTTGAATCAATTTGGGGATTTCCATCAAATGAAGGGTATATGTGTTAACTTTCATCACATCAGGGGCAGAAATGATCCAAAATTGTAACGTAGGATATTTTAAGCCATTAAAACAAAGCAGAGGGGTATTTCTGACCCTTTTCCCTTAATTAATTGATCCCTTATCAACAGAAAAGCTCAACAACTTTTCCTCCTTGACAAAACTTGAAAATGGTTCTCAACAACACAATGTATGTCCTACACTACATTACTATCTTTTCTTGCAATAAGTGTGGTGTTGGTGTCACCTTGCTTGGACATCGACTATTCCACCCGATACCTGCTAGCTCCCCCCATTATAGGTACCAGATAACTTTGTTCACCAAGGTTTAGGCAAATGGGAAGAAACCACCTAGTGTTTTGTGTATCTACTAGAATTTGTACCCTCACTACAATCAGTGTTGTCAAAAGCGAAAAGCGCAAAAAAGCGCTGTTGGAGCTTTAAGCGCACTTAAAGCGCGGGCTTCACTGGAAAAAAAAGCGCACTATGAAGATTTTAAAAAAATACATATATATGTAATATTTAGAGAACATAATAGACATAAATGATAAATATATATTGCTTATAATTAAGTCTAAGTTCATCAAATCAACTTAAGTCTTAGTATGGAAAGATAAACCCAATATATTTCTACTTCTAATCACAAATAATATTCCTCAATAGGGTGATCCTCATTGGTATCACCGGAACTATAGCCTCCAATCTCTTCTTCCCCTGACTCATCAAAAATAATCTCTTCTTTTATGTCAAGAGACTCAACACGTGGAGCTCGGGAGCTTGAGGCATTAGTTGTCGTAACTCCTGACTGTCTCTTTTGTATGTCAAGACGTCCTCACTACCCGACACTCTTGCAACATCACCCCAAGTCAAGCTACCGTCACCAAACACCAACTCATCTTCTGCTTCCACATTAACGCCCATCTTCCCAACCAACCACTCTTTACTATGGTCAATATTATCCGAAGAGATTGGATCAATAACACTCCGCAAGTCATAACGGGCTTTTAAAGCTCGATTGTACTTGACATACACTAGATTATTCAATCTTTGATGCTCCAGTCTGTTCCTTTTCTTAGTATGGATCTGTTGCATGAATTATTTTAATGTTAGTAATTTAGTCTAATTTATTACGGCTAAAGTATGGATATTCCATTATGGCGGATGGATGGTCAGATAGAAAACAAAGAACCTTGATAAACTTTTTGGTGAATTTTCCGTATGGAACAGTGTTCATGGAGTCGATAGATGCTTCCTCATTTATTAAGACTGGAGAGGAATTATGTGAATTGCTTGATAGCTACGTGGACCGCGTTGAAGAGCAGAATGTGGTTCAGGTATAAGTGATAATGGTAGCAACTTTGTGTTGGCTGGTAAGAATTTATTGTTTTAAATGTTTAAGTTTTATGTTTTACTTTCTAATATCGATCAAAGTTCTAATTTCTAATTGTTAACATGTCTACTTTTATTTCTGCAGGTCAGCTCTTACAGAGAAAAGAAGGCACATATATTGGACGCCGTGTGCAGCCCATTGTATAGATCTTATGTTAGAAGACATCAGGAAGATTCCAAACATTAAGAAGACCCTTCAGAGAGCAATTGCCCTTGTCGGTTTCATTTATGGGCACTCAAAGAGTCTTAAATATGATGAGACTTAACAAAAAAAAAGAGTTGGTGAAATGTGGGATTACTCGATTTGCAAAAAGTTTTCCGACTTTGCAATGGTTGAGTTGTCAAAAAACTAATTTGCGAGCAATGTTTACAACTGACAAATGGGTGATTAGTAGATGGTCTAAGTTACCAAAGGGAAAATGTGTAGCTCATACCGTCTTGATGACAACATTCTGGAATCAGGTTGTGTATATATTGAAAATCATGGGGCCTCTTGTTAAAGTGTTGCGATTAGCAGATAATGTGAAAAAACCCGCAATGGGGTACATTTATGAAGCCATGGATAGAGCTAAGGAGGCTATTGCGAAGGCATTTGAAGGGAATATTGCAAAGTACAAAGATATCTTTAAGATTATTGATGAAAGATGGCAATGCCAATTGCATCATCCATTACATGCAGCTGGACATTATCTAAATCCAGAGTTCTTCTATCAAAATCCAGCTATTGAAAATTGTACAGAAGTAACAGATGGGTTGTATGCTTGTATTGAAAAATTGGTTCCAAGCACTGAAGTACAAGACAAGATTATGTCGGAGATACTACTGTACACTAAAGCTGAACAACAATTTGGCCTTCCAATTGCAAAAAGATCTAGAACAACAAGATCTCCTGAGAAGTGAAAATATTAACCTTGAAATTGCTAATTATTAGTTTATGTTTAAATTTTTACTTAATACTTACATAGTTACATACTTACATTAACTTAGAAATAATGATTGTAAACATAACACTTTTTACAGTTGAATGGTGGAATTTATATGGTAATTCGGCTCATCTCCAAAAATTAGCTATTAGAATTTTTGGTTTAACGGCTAGTGCTGCTGGGTGCGAGCGTAATTGGAGCGTATTTGAGCATGTAAGTACTCGTAGTGGTATACTTCTTATTTATTCATTTTCTTTGCATAGTTAATCAATTAGACTAAATTACTAACATTAAAATAATTCATGTAACAGATCCATACCAAAAAAAAAAAAGGAACAAACTGGAGCATCAAAGATTGAACGATCTAGTGTATGTCAAGTACAATCGAGCTTTAAAAGCCCTTTATGACTTGCGGAGTGTTATTGATCCAATCTCTTCGGATAACATTGACCATAGTAATGAGTGGTTGGTTGGGAAGATGGGCATTAATGTGGAAGCAGAAGATGAGTTGGTGTTTGGTGATGATAGCTTGACTTGAGGTGATGTTGCAAGAGCATCGGGTAGTGAGGACGTCTTGACATACACAAGGCGACAAAAGAGACAGTGAGGAGTTACGACAACTAATGTCTCAAGCTCCCAAGCTCCACGTGTTGAGTCTCTTGACATAGAAGAGATTATTTCTGATGAGTCAGGGGAAGAAGAGATTGGAGGCTATAGTTCTGGTGATACTAATGAGGATCACCCTATTGAGGAATATTATTTTAGTGATTAGAAGTAGAAATATATTGGGTTTATCTTTCCATATTAAGACTTAAGTTGATGATTTGATGAACTTAGACTTAATTATAAGCAATATCTATTTATCATTTATGTCTATTATGTTCTCTAAATATTACATATATACATATTTTTTTAAATCTTCATAGTGCGCTTTTTTTTTCCAGTGAAGCCCGCGCTTTAAGTGCGCTTTGCGCTTAAAGCTCCAATAGGGCTTTAGCGCTTTGCACTTTTCGCTTTTGACAACACTGGTGTAATCCCACATGTGGGTTCTGGGGAGGGTAGAGTGTACAAGTCCTTACCTCCACGAACGAAGTAGAGACGTTTCTATAGACCCTAACTTCACTTCCCATTTCAACAACAACAACAACAACCCAGTGAAATCCCACAACGTGGGGTCTATAGACCCTAAGTAATATGCTAGTTCATGGTTCTATCATTTGTGACATACTAGTTTTCCCAACGCATAAATCTAAAGTTTATTTCATTGAAAGTATTTGCCTTACATTAAATGAGACAATATAGCCTGACTCTCCATTTTAGTGAGACAAAAATTTACCTCATATGCTTGTTCATTGTTTTTTCATTTGTGCCAATTACTTTTCCCCAGATTTATCCGTCTGCCGTTGGAATCAAAGACTTTTAGCCCTATTTTGGTTGCTTAACATCTACCAAAACCAAGACATATGGTCCAATGTGCCGGTGGGAGTTTTCCACAATAGATGTGGGTTTGATTCTAATGGCCCCCCTTCCCCTTCCCCTTCCCCTTCCCCTTCCCCTCCCATAATGTAATAGAAAAAAATTGGAAACAGACATCTCAACGAGGAAAGAATGCAGGAACATACCACTGGATTACACCAACTCCTTGGGTTTCCTCACCTGATGCTGATAAGTAGTCATTCACCTTCTCACAGAATTCTCGTCCATACATGTTGTCTAGTGCAATATCAATATCATAGCACTCTTTACCTAGCAGCTACAGTAATAGAACTCCGGATCAGCCAAAGAAAAAAGGCAATGGAAAGACAAATAACTTATATTAACAACCAAATTTAATTTCTTGACTATCAATACTTGGGCCACATTAATAGTCATCAAGATACATGTCGAAAGCAATTCCCAAAATTTTCTACCAGAAAGAGAAATAGCAGTCAACTCAAGCACAAATCAAACAAGTTTAGGCTTGACAGGCTCAGGTTACATAGTTTTGAGTGGTGCAGATAACAAGATGGAAGAGATGACGAATCTAGAGATGATTGTACATGCCCAATGGCGTGCATTTTTTCTGTTTATTTGTTCAAAATATAAATGATATAGCAAACTTCATGTTACTAGAAACGACACAAGGTTTATATAGCTGGGTAGTGAATAAAAGATGATATCGCTAGGTTTACTATGTCAGACACATGCATGCCTATGTCTATAGAATATGTCCCTGGTGTAGACTGTGGAGGAAAAATAAAAATATTTAGATTCTTGCATCCCATCAGAAAAATGACAAGAATATATGTGTTTTTTTTTTTCCTTTGGGTCAATTGTTAGGGGGGGAAAAGTTAATTTTAAAGAAAACACACCACTATACGTAAGTGTACAGAAAAAAATATGCATAAATCGAAATTTTGGTTCGGTCTACCCTATTTACTAACCCTTTCTGTAATACTAGTCAATTAACATTTTATATGGGCTTCTTATGAGGAGATGAAATACCAACAACAACAACAACAAGCCCAGTATAATCCCACCATGTGGGGTCTGGGGAGGGTAGAGTGTATGCAGACCTAACCCCCACCTTGAAAGGTAGGGCGGCTGTTTCCGAAAGACCCTCGGCCTAAGAGAGGAAAACAAGACAAAAGGTCAGATAGGACCAAGTATATCGAAAACAATATGAAAACAAGGAATAACAAAAGCGAGAAAGTCATGGTAGAACAGTTCGGAAAGAAAGGAGCATTAACTACTATAGATAAATAAGATAACCAAAGTACAACGGCCCAACAAATATAAGCACCAATCAAATGCAGAAATCAAATGGCAATAAACAAATGAGCAAAACTACAACTACTATGGTGAAAGGATAAGCCACCTAGCCTTCTATCCTGATCTGAATCCTCCACAACCTCCTATCTAAGGTCATGTCCTCGGTGAGCCGAAATTGTGTCATATCCTGTCTAATCACCTCTCCCCAATACTTCTTCGGCCTCCCTTTACCTCTCCTGAAACCGTCCATAGCCAACCTCTCACACCTCCGCACTGGAGCATCTGTGTCTCTCCTCTTCACATGCCCAAACCATCTCAGCCTCGCTTTCCGCATCTTGTCCTCTACCGATGCCACTCCCACCTTGTCTCGGATATCTTCATTCCTAATTCTATCCCTCCTAGTGTGCCCACACATCCACCGCAGCATTCGCATTTCCGCAACTTTCATCTTCTGAACGTGAAATTTCTTGACTGGCCAACACTCCACCCCGTACAATAAAGTCGGTCTAACCACCACTTTGTAGAACTTGCCTTTAAGTTTTGGTGGCACTTTCTTATCACACAGTACTTTCTTATCACACAGGAGATCAAATACCAGCAGTCCAGAAATCAAGTTTTGTGCACATGAATTTTTTCCATGGGGGTGGTTAAACTGCAAGCTCCCTCCTTTGTTCAAGCCTTTTACCAGCTATTCTTAGCTCACATACGCAGAGTTCCATGGCTTAAGTTGAAACTATTTTGGTTGAGTATACACTGTGTCATATCTGGATATACCCCCCCCCCCCCCCCCCCCACCCAAAATAATTAAAGGAAATCCAGGAAATATGATATTAAAACTAAAGGTGCATCAGAAGGTTTCTTACTTCTCCCTCTATGAGCACTAAATTTGCAACTATATCTGTTCTGAACAATTTAAAAAGCAAATGAATGGGACCTGATTATTTTTTTAATCTAGAGTCTCACTTCTCTTGTACTCCTCCCACTTCTCTAAGCAATACTTTCATGCACTTCGTAATACTACCTTCCATTATTATGAAATTCATCTGTCCCACTTTTAGTGACCTAAGTTGATTTTGATCTTCAACTTGACCCATTCTACAGAGTAATTTTTGACCTTCTGTGTGGGGAGGAAGGGGACGTTCCCTCCTCTCCTATTTATCCTTTAGTAGTAATATTCAGCTATCGCGTAGTTTCCTATTCCTTGATGTTTATTACCATCTATTGCCACTAGTATTTTGTATCTTGTTATTTTGCTCTCTTTTTTTTTTTTGACATTACTGTGTCAGGTACTTTTTCTGAGATGAGCGTCTACCAGAAACAGCCTCCGTACCTCACAAAGGAAGGGGTAAGGTCTGCGTACATCCTATCCTACCAAGACCCCACTTATGGGATTACACTGGGTTTGTTGTTGTTGTAGTACTCACTAAAGTACCATGATAATATTACTCCCTCCGTGTTTTTGGTCCAGAAAGGTTACCATCTATTGTACTACATATATCATTTTTATTAGTCATAGTATAAGAAAGAGAAAAGACATCATTTGACCCCTGAACTTGGCACGAAAACTTAGTTTAGCAACTAAACTTAAGTTGTACTTATTTACCCTCTTAACAACTTTCAAGTTAATTAAATACCCCCCTTAGCGGCCTGGACCAGTTGAGATCTAGGTGTTGTTCACCACTCGCCTGGTGATTGGTCCACGTCATTAAATATTTTTTTAATTATTTTTATTTATTTAGTTTTTCTCTTTCTTCTTCATTCTTTCCCTCGCCCCAACCCACTCCTCCTCGTCATCTTCCCCATTGTTTCCTCCTTCACAATCCCCAATCCCCCTCCCTCGTTGCCACGCCCGACGCCGTCACCCCACCTGAAAACAACCACCACATCATTGACCCACCGTCTGACCACCCCCTAAACCCCATCGTCACCATGACCCACCACCACCTTCACCCACTGATCTCCGTCACACCACCATAGCACAGCTACTATCGCCCATTAACCCCGACCAACAAACCACCATCTCCTTCACCCCAAAACCAACCTATCTCCACCCTTAAGCCACCCCGTCACCACCCATCTTCACAGCACCATCATTACCATCAATTTGTCTTTAAAAAAAAAAAAATCCCTCCCACCATCCTTGCCTCCCTCTACTGAGTTTCTAAACCCTAATTTCTCCAAGTTTTTATTCAATACCCGTAAGTTCCATCCTAATTCTCTTAATGGGTTTCCTTTTTTTTTCTGTTGAAAATGGGTTATTGTTTTTTACAATTGGAACTATAAAATATTGATTATATAAGCTATTTGGTTGATGGGTTTTTTCTTGAGTTGAGTAATGAAGAAATTGCACGAATTGCCCTTCAAATGGACTAGTGTGTTAACGACGTTCACAATTCGCCGCATATAACCAGACAAGTTCCGATAATCTAGGCCACTGGATATGTTGTTGTTGTGATGGGTTAAAAAAACTGCTATATTTTGAAATATTCGAACTGGGTTTTCATGATTTGGTCAGAAAATTTTTGGGTATTGAGAAAGATTGAATTTTTGAACTAGGTTATTGAAAAAGATGGAGTTTTTCCCACTTGGATATTGAAAAAGATTGATTTTTTATGACTGAGATGTGAAAATGACATTAAAAATGATAAAGGGGAAAAAATCAGCCAGGAGTGCAGCTACCATGGATGGAAAGAAAAAGGAAGTAAGTAGAGAAGACAGAAGAAGACAGAGAAAAGAGAGAAAGAAGAAGAAAGAGAAAAGTTGGTAGCCTTAGTTCAATTCCCAGGAGAGACAAACCCTTGGTGGACAGAGTTACATGGTACCATATGCTGGTGGAAGGTGACAAGTACACCGTAGCGCAAGCTGGCGCGGACACCACGGTTATCAAAGAAAAAATTAGGAGAGTTTAGTTAGGTGTAGAGGTGGCAATTTGAGCCCATATTTAGAAAATTGGCCCATTTAACCCACATTTTATAGTGAGTTGGTCACTCATATTTTAGGTGGATAAATATGGGCTTCAAGTATTTTTTTAACCCATAAAAATATGGGCAAAATATGAGTATCCATATAAGAACACACTAGACCCAAAAACAACTCATTTCGAAAATGAGAAATTTCTTTCTTACCTCCCACACCACCCAGCCCACCATGCGCCCCCTCCCCACCCCCTCCGCCAACCAAATTTCAATTTCATATATTTTACTTTTATAAAAAATGGAAAAAAGTTTCTTACCTACCACCCCACCCCTTCCACGAAACCCCGCTCCCCCACCCCAAAACAAAAAAAAAATCAATTTCATATATTTTACTTTTATAAAAAAATTATAAAAATGGAAAAAAATTCTTACCCCCCACCCCATCCCCCGCCCCCTTCCCCCAACCAAATTTCAATTTCATATATTTTACTTTTATATAAAAAAATTATAAAAAATGGAAAAAAAATTCTAACCCCCACCTCACCCCACCCAGTCCTTGCCCCCCCCCCCCCCCAAAACAAATTTCAATTTCTTATATTTTACTTTTATAAAAAATTTATAAAAAATGGGAAAAAACTCTTACCTCCACCCTGCCCCACCCCTGAAATTTCTATTTCATAATATCAATTATGCATATACGGAAAATTTAATTCAACTTGACAAAAGAAAAAAAATTATAAACATTACCCTTGAAATAATAATACACTTGTATAATATGGGCTAACTCATAACCAACCCACCCATTTATCACCCAACTCATATTTAACCACATGAAATATGGGCGGTTTGAAACTTAACCCATTTTTGTTCAAACCATTTTCAACCAAACCAAATCCAACGAAACCCACCCATTTGTCACCCCGAGTTGGGTACAGAGAGACGCAGTGTACAGCAAAACCTCAAAAAAAAAAAAAAACACAACCAAAAGAAAGAAAGGAAGATTAATTATGATTAGAAGGGGAAAACAACCTTATCGCGAACCCAACCACCTGCAACACGAAGCTGCGTTCCGAGATTATAATGCTCCACTACTTGAATAAGACGCTTAAATATCTGCTCCTCCTTTTCCGTTAAATCAATGTTCTCCTTCACTTTAACTGACAATGCTGACTCCTCAACCATCGTTCTAACTCCGCTGTAAAACCCTAACGGTCCCGGCGGTTTTTTAACGGAGAAGATAGAGAAAAATCTCTTGAACTTGATGGATGGACGAAGAAGAAGGGGAGAAGAAGAAGGAGGAGGGTTTGGGAAAGTGAAGAGACGAGGGCGATTTATGGCGGTCTTCAATGTTGAAACTGTTGCTATGCCTATATTGTAAGCCTTCATTTTTCTTTCTAACGGCCTAAGTGATGACCCGCTCTTAAGCGTGTCAAAAGGGTCGGGTCAGCCCAATTATATCTGTGCATTCGCTAGTCACGTGACCAGGCAACTGCTCTTGGAAGTGTTAACGGTTGGGGTGGTTTGGCAGGAGATATTGGAGAAAAATAATACTACTAGTATTAGCTTTGTTATTATTTAGTTTCTTGTTTGGTAGTGTTTTCAACCTATATATAATCATCAATACTCTCTCCGTCTTAAATTATTTATCATTTTTTTGTTTACACGAAATATTAATTAAGAAAGAAATTTGACTAGCTTTATCCTTATTTATATCTAAATTATAATCTCTCTCCATGAAATGTTTACTCTATTTTATGTGTCATCTCTATTAATGACACAATTCTACTTAGGGTAAAGTGGGAAAAAATAATTAATTGTATCTTAAATTTTAAAGTGGCAAATAATTTGAACAACTATTTTTAGTAACCACGATAAATAATTTGAGACGGAAGAGTACATCCATTAGTTAACACCCTATGCGGGACTATTTTTATACATAGCAAACCATATTATTAACAATACAAGAATCATTTTTTTTATGACATGAAACCCCCCGCCGCTATCCTTCGGGTGCGCAAAAGGTAAAACATGAATAAGCATAATTAAAGACAGAACTACCCTTAATACACTAAACTAAACAGTGAATAAGAAATAATTTTAACATTACTAATATAACTTATTCAGTACTATTTTTATACACTCTTACCAACAACCCCTTAACAGCTACAGTAACACTTGCACAAAGAAGCAGCGGACACTGGGGGAAAATAGAGCAGCAGACACATTTTCTTCTTCAAATTATAGTGAGAATCTGTTTTGCTTTTCAGATTTCACATGGCTTAATTTATCTTGTTTTATTTTTGTTTATTCATTTTATCTTTCTTTATTGTTGGGCTTGTGGCTTATAACAGGGAAGCCCAGAATTTCATTCTGTCTGACCTTAGATGGCTTTTTGTTTCTTTTGTTCTATTTCTACAAAATATTACTCATTTATTCTTTCTAGTGAGATCATACTTCATATTCTTTTATTTTTGCTTGATTTTTAGATTATTTTAGTATGAAATAGTACTATTTTTACTATATAGAAGTGTGGTGAGAGATTTCTTGGTTCCACATGTCAGTTTTTGGTCAAATTTTAATATGTACGCTTTGATCATTATCAAAGATCCAGTTGCTATTATCTAGCATTGGATCTCTAACTTTTCCAAAAGATGCAAGTTTTCCTAGCATTGGGTCTCTGCTTTTTTCGAATGATGCAAGTTTTCCTAGCATTGGATCTCTATTTTTTTCGAAAGATGTGAGTTCGTCCGCCATGGCATTTGTCTTCCGGTAGACATGGCGAACTTAGGGCACTCCGAGCTCTTTAAGCAGGAACCTGCAATCCAACAACATATATGAGTGTTCATCATTTGGAGTAGACAAAAGCTTAATGAGTACCTGTGAATCCGTTTCTACTATAAGTTTTCTTTTGTTTTTTTTTTTTTTTTGGGTGGGGTTGTTGGTGGGGGGGGGGGGGGGTGGATACTGATATGTTTTCTCATCGGGGGATTGGAGAATTTTGATGATACTAAGAGCCCGTTTGGATTGGCTTATAAGTTGCTTATAAGCTGTTTTCAGCATTTTTGAGTGTTTGGCTGGCCAGCTTAAAGTTATTTTGTGCTTAAAATAAGCGGGCAATTCGCAGAATTCCCTTCTTTTGGGGTGGTCTTTAAATTTTGCCCCTCATATTTGAAATCTTTAAATTTTACCCTTCGCTAAATCCCATGGGTTTCAGGTTCGAACCCCCACATAGTCAAAATTTTAAAAAAAAATCGCAAGGCAGAGTTTAAATTTCGCTATGCCCCCATCGGCATACAATTGTGAAGAAATTAGCAAAGTTATGCCGGACCCAGCATACTTATGCCTTATGGGCAGACTTGGCATAAGTATGTCGGTTCCGGCATAACTTTGATAATTCCTTCACAAGTTTATGTCGGATCCAGCATAAAAGTTTGTCCATTAAAAATATGCCCCCATCGGCATAAACTTGTTAAGGAATTATCAAACTTATGCCGATGGGGGCATACTTATGCCTTATGGGCAAATTTTGCCTTGAAGCATATATATGTATTTTTTTTTAACTTTTCAAGGTAAACCTTTACTAATGTCTTAACTAAAAGTGTGCCCATAAAACATAACTAAAAGTATGCCCCATAAGGCGTAAGTTTTCCTTAAGGCATAACTAAAAGTTTGCCTTATAAGGCAAAGTTTAAATTTTATATGCCCCCTCCGGCAGACTTTGCCTTGAGGGGCAGACTTTTAGTTATGCCGGATCCGGCATAACTTTAACTTTTTCTTAAAGATTGTATGCTGGATCCGGCATACACTCCCCCAGTCCTGCCTTGCGAAATTATTTTTTTATTTTATGCCTGAGCGGGGGTTCGAACCCAGAACTTCATGTATTCGCCCATCTTTCCAAGCAAAGGGCAAAATTTAAAGACCACAAATATGAAGGGCAAAATTTAAAGACCACAAATTTAAGGGGCAAAATTTAAAGATCACCCCAAATGAAGGGCAATCCGCGCAAAAAAATGAAAATAAGCTCAAAAAAATAATTGGGCCCATTTGACTTAACTTATCTAAAGCAGCTTATAAACCAAAAAAATAAGTTAGACTATCCAACATTTTTTTTTAGCTTATAAGCTGTTTGCAGCTTATAGGTATAAGCCCATCCAATAAGGCTCTAAGTGAAGATATTCAATGCCTTGAAAGACAATTATGGAGGAGGAATGATTCCATTAGAGTTCCGGAAGAGATTATTATTCCTATTCTTCCAAATGGTCCAAAGAATAAGAAGCATAAAAATAGATATTGGGAAGAGATGGTTTTGGGCAGATGAGGAAAACATGGCCAGTTATTTCGATGGTGTTTGGACAGAAGGCGCATGTGTTGGTGGCAATAATTTATCTCTTGAAGAGAGATTACGAAGCAGGCAACCTGTTAAGGAGAAGAAGCCACATGAAATATTTAAACTTATTAATAGCATGTACCTACTAGACCCAAAAGCAAGAGAAAGAGTTTTTAAGATGTATACTATCAAAAACAACAAGAGACAACAAATATGCGGATTTAGCACTGAAGGAACTTGTAGGATTGCAATTCCAGTAATAGGTATACATTTTTGGTTAATTAAGAAGTTTTAATGTAAGTATTTTGAATGGGTTGAGTAATAAACTAGGGTAATTGAAAGGATAGATGTGAAAAATATCATGTTTCATTGATCAAAATGTTTGCCACTGAAAGGGTGGAATCGTTCATAGTCAATGGACCTTGAATAAGTTCTCTAAGAGTATGGCCCATGCAGATCCAATTATCGGACCAAAGATTATGCTAGCCCCATAATTGATATTCCAATATATTCTTCTATTGAAGATAGACTGGTTCTAGACATGTTTTTCCAAATATAGGAATCAGATGGTTTGTAGCCATATTCGTTGTACCTTGTCTCGTGCTTACTTTTGAGGATCTTAACCTATATAGCAGGGAGCTATTTTTGATGTAACGCCAGCATAGGCTAGATATAAGGGCAGAGTTTTTTCCATGGGTTTTATAGATGCCCAGGCCCCGTGCTTGTTTGGGAAGAGTGACAGTGTCCTAGTTGGCTAGATGAATTATTCTTATTTTTTCGCAGTGGTTCTCCAAAGAAAGTTTCTCTGGATCCGATCGTTTTGATTTCTAGAATATTCTGGCAACATGTTGATTTGCATTGCATAATTAGGAATTGTTGCAAGG
This sequence comes from Lycium barbarum, assembly GCF_019175385.1. NCBI lineage: Eukaryota > Viridiplantae > Streptophyta > Magnoliopsida > Solanales > Solanaceae > Lycium > Lycium barbarum. The sequence goes on from NC_083338.1 coordinate 121,928,953, forward strand.
ACGGAATTGACCAGCGCAGTTCTTCCTACAAGGGGAGAAGTTTTGCTTTCCAACCTTTTAGTCGGTTATTCTTACGATCTAGGATAAGTTGATAAACTTTACTCCTAGGATGACTGTTGGTGGTATGGAGGCCAAGATAGTTACAAATTTTTGAGGGAGATCTAAAATTTCAAAGTAGTAGCAAAATTTGTGTGCAAGATTAGAAGGGACATTTTTTGAAAAAATAATTTAGACTTTAGAAATTTTATTTTTTATGAGGACTTACTACCAAGAAGGTTGAAGATAGAGGTGATAGTGGCAGTATTTGTCATATTAGCTTTACTTAAAGAATAAGGTAATCAACATATAGTAAATGGAGAAAGGGAGGAGATGTTCTTGAGATTTTAATAGGTGACCAGAAACATTGGTCAACTGCCTGGTCAGTAAGTCTAGGAAGAGATTCCATACAAATGATTAACAGACAAGGGATAGGGGTCACCTTGTCTTATACCTCTTGTTGGATTAAAAAATTTAGTGGACTTTCTGTTGATAAGGATGAAATAAAAGAAGAGGAAACGCATTCCATAATGACAACAATTTTATGAGGAAAGTTTAAGTTGACTAAAGAGTACCAAACGAATGGCCATTCAAGTCTGTCAAAGGCTTTTATCATATTACAAATTTTTCCTTTAGCCTTATTGAAAGAATGAACGTCTTCTTGAACAATAATAGCTAGGGGTGTTCATGGTTCGGTTTGGGTCGGTTATTGGTTAAAACCATAACCAAACCAATTTAGTCGGTTTTTAAATGTCTAAAACCATAACCAAACCAAGTAAAATAATAACCACCGGTTTGGTTATTGTCGGTTTGGTTCGGTTTTTCGGTTTATGACTAGCCGTGACAATTCAAATATTCTCTCTCTACATTCTTCAAATTTCTTATGAAGCTTTTTTTTCCTCATGGCCCACAAGGGTGAACTTTGCTGCATATTGAGGGAAAGACACGCTGTTGGCAAATCAGGTGGACCAAACTTGCAACGCAGTTTAGATTCAAAAGAACAAGTCAAACAGAGGTTTCAAAATACAAACAATCCTTATGTTTACGACTTATTAGAGTTGGGCTTGGATTGTTGGACATATTCTTTTAAGACATGGGCCTTAAAATAAGTAGATCAAAATTAAAAGGTATAAAATATCTTTAATTATTTATGAAAAGTTAATATTATACATATAAATAATTATAAATTTTATGTATATAATTATCGGTTTGGTTCGGTTATTTATTCGGTTATTTTTTACTATAACCATAACCAAACCAAATATTATCGATTTTTCAAATTTAAAACCAAACCAAACCAAACTAAACCAAATGTCGGTTATTTTATTCGATTTGGTTAAATTTTCGGTTTGATTTTGGTTTTAACCAAAACTGTGAACAGCCCTAATAATAGCATTATCAGAAGCTTTGCGACCAGAAATAAAGCTGCTTTGAGTAGGACTAATAATTTTGTCCAAAAATAATCTGATAAGATTAACGATAATTTTAGTAATTATTTTATAAATAGTATTGCAGAGTTCTTATAGTGCGGTATTGGGTAATAAGTTCAGGAGTTTTCACCTTCGCAATAAGAGTAATAAAGATTTTATTAATTTCGGGAGGAATGGCAGCTGAGGAAAAGGCATCCATACATGTTTTGATAATAGAAAAGTTATTATCATTCCAAATTTCTAAATAAAAGATCTGGTGCAGACCATCCCGTCCAGGCGCTTTAAGGGGCTTGAAAGAATTTATAGCATTAAAATTTTTAGCGACTCAAAGCGGCCGATTCAGGTGAATGTTGATCATCAATGGTAAGGCAATTAGGGGCTTTGGCAATAAATTCCTTACGACTAGTTTCAAGGACTGGTGTAAATTTGATGGAAGTGGTTAGCGATGATATTATGGATCCCCTCACTATCTATCGTTCAATTACCAACAGAATCTTGCAGCCCCAAAATTCTATTGCTTCTTCTACGTTGGATTTTGAAGTTCCTCCGGTGCCATATTTGTAGTAGTTGAGGCAGTGATAAACCGACATAGTATATCTGTGGCAATGATGGCAAGTTTAAGTTCTCCACAGATGTAGTTGAGCTTGTCGTATTTGCAGCAGCGATACTCCTAGTTTGACCAGTTCCTGTGTCTGATTTGAGTGAAGAGTCGCCATATTTTGGTAGCTCTGAATCATTTCTGGGACGGATACCATCGGAGGGTAAGAAGTCATGGATTTTGTACTAAGTTGTGACCTTTCCAAAAATTTAAAGGGGGCAGAATACTTGATTGAGTCAATTGGTTTCCTTGAAAGGGTAGTACTTTATCAGATAAAGTGGATTTGATTCGAATACTTGTAAGGGCTTCATGTTCGTCGAAGGTTGTGGAGAGGAGATTGGTGATTTTGGTTCTGGCAGAATCGTCGAAATCTTAGAGTGGGGTGGACGACAATCTTTTTGGTAGTTTGTGAGTGATTTGAGGAACTACTCATAGTATTATGGTGAAGCTCCAAAAGAGCAGCAAGGTGCATAGTTTTATATTAAAGAGGTTTCTTCCTTTTCTTTTTTCCAAATGATGTGATATTGCTAGAAGTAGGAGTGGTAAAGCTTATTTAAGAGGTTTCTTCCTTTTTTTCCAGATGATGTGATATTGCTAGAAGTAGGAGCAATAAAGCTAAAACTAGGCTGAAGTACAATAATATTTTTCTTAAGATCTATAATTGGAGATATTACCAGAAGAGAAGAGCCACACTCATTTAATTCTGAAATAATATTTTGGACCGCACCTTTGGAGGTAGACCGAGTGTAGATGAAGTAATATTGGTAATAGACTATATGGGAAAAAATTTATTCTATTTAGATACGTAGGGAGTGGATTTTGCACTAAGGTATACATTTTGTGAAGTACAAAAGGAATAAGTGGTAAAAGGTAGATTTCTTTGCAAGGATTTTGGAGATAAAATAGGATGAATAGGTGAATGTACTCGTAAAGAAAGTATGAAATTTTCTAGAGAGGAAGAAGTGTGTGATGTAGAAGCCATACTCACAGGAGTTGTAGGGGTGTACATGGTCCTTGTTTAAGCAATGTGAGGGGATGTCTATTTTATCCTTGTTTGAGCAATCTGATAAATATCTTTATTATTAACCTTTTTAGTTTGTACTTCATGGCTAATAGGGATGTTGATGTTGATGTTGACCTTAGGAAGAGTTTCTTTGAAATTATTGCCCTTTCTGTTGATTCTTTTCTACTGTAGTCCAAGTTTTTTTCTTTACTATCCAAGTTTTTTTCTTTACTTTTTTCATTTTATTTTTGCTTTTAATCTTCTTCTTCTTCTCTTTTATTTTTTCTTGTTCATTTTCTTATTTTCCATTTTTTGTTGTCGCAAGATCAGATGAAGTTGATGGCATGTTCAGATCATTTCTTGAACCTTTGGTGCAATAATGAAGAGTGTGGTTTATGCATCATAATTGATAAAGAGGAGTTGAATTTTCATATTGAATTTTTTGGAGAATGTGTTACAATAAGAATATCAATTAGTAGCATTTTCCCTAGTTGTGCCATGATGCACAACTTGGCGTACTGGCCTTTGCACGTTGTTATAGTACAACTATCAACTTTAAGAACTGAACCAACATGACTGTCAATTTTTTTGAAAATATCAAGATCGTAGTAATCAGTGTTATCCATATAATAGCATAAGGGATTATCTCTTGAGCAGGGTCAAATTTCGGTTCCTACTTACAAATAGAAAGGTATTTGGAACCTATGAACCAAGGGTCTTTGATGGAGTAATTTTCGTAGTTTTCTGAATTGGTCAGCTTAAACAAGTAACAGTCTTCTCTGAGATCTATCAAGTTTAAAGTCTTTATTAAGGTGTCAAAGGACTTTTAGTGGGTTTCTGAGGTAGTGGTAGCCTAGGCATTTGCCAATGAGTTTTATGATAACTGCTTGCTTCCAAGGGGCATATAATCTGATTTTTCTATAGCGAATCTGGATATGAAATACAGGTGGTTGAGGATATTTTCGTGTTCATCTTCTAGCTTGAGAAGGTTAAAGGCATGTTGGATACATTCTATAATAGTAAAGGGGTTGTCGATTAAAAGCTTATCTAGGAAACTTACTTTTACAGTTGTCTCTGTCGCAATGGTTGATTATTTAGGCTTGTAGTACTTTTACAATTGTCTCTGTCGCAGTGGTTGATTATTTAGGCTTGTAGGTACTTCTTGTCAAAAGATCTTCCTTCTGCTCATTCATTTCTTCGTCAGATGTTCCCATGTGGGGAGTTAAATTCAGTGGTTAAAATTGGTTAGATGTGGACAAAGGCACTATTTTCTCTCTCTAGAAAGAAGAGAGAAGACAATTTTTTTGTAACTTCATCTCTTGATCATTTTGTTTATCAACTTTTGTGTGTGTGTGTATTAAGAATTTACGTGGCCTTTAGCCTATTACCACCGCATAGAGGTTCTTCTGTAGACTTTCTCTTTCCTTTCCTTTTCATTTTGTTCTTTTTGGATTCCTCTTCCAACTTATAGATTAGTTACTAGGAAAAATAAACTAAAAGTGACAAAAAAGTTTACTAATTAGAAATGGTGACAAGTTTGACCAGCCAAGGTCAAATTTGTCTTAAAAATGTGATTAAGTCAAAATGTGATTGAATTATAATTTTTAAAACTTATTTGTCACGACTCATTTAGCCTATGCCGTGCAGGCACTTACCTTCCCACCTCGGTAAGCGAACTCTTATCCCAACAATGGACTAATACATAAATTAAAGAAAGCTAAGTAGCGGAAATAACAGATATGTAAGTCTCACGATATATATAGATAGATAGTAGTAAAAAGTGCTATGATGCCCCAGTGCGGAGGTGTGAGAGGTTGGCCATGGATGGTTTCAGACGAGGTAGGGGTAGGCCAAAGAAGTATTGGGGAGAGGTAATTAGACACGACATGGCGCAGTTACAGCTTACCGAGGACATGACCTTAGATAGGAGGGTTTGGAGGACCCATATTAGGGTAGAAGGCTAGTAGATAGTCTCATTACCCTGCCTTATTAATAGTCGCATTATCGTAGTATAATTTCTTGTGCTCTAATTTATGCTATTATGCTATTATCTGTTATTTCCTGTGCTTTGATTATTCTATGTTATCTGTGTCGCTTGCGTTACTTCATTTCCATATCGCTTTGAATCTCTTAGCCGTATCTGACCTCTTGTTATGTTTTTATTGAGTCGAGGGTCTCTCGGAAACAGCCATCCTACCTTGGTAGGAGTAAGGTCTGCGTACACTCTACCCTCCCCAGACCCCACGTTGTGGGATTTCACTGGGTTGTTGTTGTTGTTGTATAGTAGTAAAAAGTGCGGAAGACAGTAAATACCCCAGTGTCTAGTCTGAATAATACAAAAGCATCTAGGGAGAATAATACAATCTGGAAGTACTAATACATAATGTCTATGTCTTTGAAATAAAGTAAGACATGAAATAGGAGAGTCTTCAAGGTCAGTGGACGCCATGCTCACCCTGCAAAACTCGAGTGGAAGCTAAAGAGTCGATCAGCCACGGGTCGGAGAAGTAGATCTGACCTGGTACTCTGCATTCATAGCAAGTGCGGATCAAGCATCATCGGCCGACTAAGTATAGTTAACACAATTCAGAAGATAAAGCAGATAAACAAGGAATCTAGCAAGTATAAGACAATATAGTCACAACCAGATATCCATCATCGCCTACGTAAAGCATCTAAACCCAAATCTGTCAAGTCCGAATGTATCCAATCCAATCCAATCACTACAATAGAATTATCACGATCCATCATCATAACAGAATCATCACAATCCAATCATCACAACATCTCAATCAAGTCATAATGCAATGCAGTGCAATAATGGTATGAATGCGATGCCGTGCCATGCAAATGAAGTGTACACATGTACTCCGAATGGAAATGTCGACGTCTCGGTAGCACAACCCAGCGTGACTCGCGAAGTCTGAGTGCCACCCGTCTCGGATCTTTGCCCAACAGACAGACGGGACCCTGGCTAATTTCTCACGGAGGGAGTCGCAATGGCACCACCCTGAGGGACCCGCGGAGTCCATGCACTAACAATGATTCCAGAATAACATCGGAATCGGCCATGCAACAACGATGTCGGAATATATCATCGGACATCGGCCATCTCACAGTCACTCAAGTAAAAGAGTCTGTCAAATATCAATTTCACACAATCAACGATTCCGGAATTGAACCTCGGACATCGGCCTTCTCACAATCACTCAAGTAAAAGAGTTCATCAAAATATCAGTTTTATATAAACAACGATTCCAGAATGAATCTTTGGACATCGGCCTTTTCACAATCATTCAAGTAAAAGAGTTCATCAAAATATCAGTTTCGCTCAATCAGCGATAGCGGATCATCACTGGGTATCGGCCATGCATGATAAATATGAGAAAATGCGTGCACTGCATATGTCAATCATCAACAATCAAGTTCAATATCACAAGTACCTCAACGGGGTACGCCAACAATGTATCACATCACAATACCAACGGTGGGTATGCCAACATATATCAATAAGTCAAGTACCAACAGTGGGTACGCCAACAATATATCCGGGTATAAATACCAACATAGTATGTCAATTGATCCAAATCCATACGATAAACAGAAGTCGGTATCTACTAACTACACATGGCATCAAACCAACACAATTGAACAATCAAAGCACACGTAACAGGGTGGCTAGTCCCAACACACCTCAAGGCCCAACCTAAGGCAATATCCATCCCGACTTCATACCCGAAGGTTCACATGCTATCTCCAACATCATAATCTAAATATGTGATTTACTGTACGAAGTCTCACCAAAGGTAAACCATAACCTACCTGGACTGCCGAACCGCAACACCAATAAGTCACTCTTTTGCCTTGCCCTTCCTCTGAAGCTCAGAACCAAAGTAGTCTAAGCATAATCAAATTCTATATTAGAAATCATGAAGAATGATACTAATATTTCTATGATAACAACTAGGTCCATTTTAACCCTAGAAATTGGGGAAACTGTCCCACAAGGGCAAAACGGGAAATTCGCGGGCAAAATACCAAATTAAGTACTAGGAAATCATAACCCGACCCTTAATTGCTGATTTAGCTCAATAATTATCCTAGATTCTGATTTCATGCAAAACCCCCAAATTGGATATAAACTCTAAATCTCCAAATCTGAAATTCAACGTTAAAAGTGGAAGGTCTATGATTAATGAGCCTAGATTAGTCAATATTTAACAAAAAATCACCAATTTATTCATTAGTAATCCTTAGAACCATGTTCTTCCAAACCCTCTTTCAACTCTTACCACCTTGGGTTCATTAAGGGAGAAGAGGGAATCTTAATATGATTATGGTTTAAAGGAAGAATGAAGAAGTGAGTAGGAATTACCTCCAAGATTTTCCTCCAGATATCCCTAAGAGAAGTTTCTTCAAGCTCAATTATCGAAACGGGGTAAAATGAGGGTCTAGGGCTTTTTAACACTTCATTAATATTATTAACTGCCCGTCACCCGCTGAAGCGGTAGCGCCGCCCCAGCGACCACCTGGCCGCTTCAGCGATAATGACTAAAAGTCATTGACTGCTTCAGCGGCAGGGCTACCACTCCAGCGGTGCCGCTGCCGCGGTCTGGTGTCGCTAAAGCGGGCACAAGACACCAGAAACTTAACCCAAGATTTCCTTTCGATCTGATTTTCTGACTAATTCCTGAGGCCATCTGCTCACATACCAGATACATAGTCCGACATAAAGATGCACTACGAACGCACTTGTGGCCTCGAAATTCCCAACGAAGGTCTCGCTAACCGAGTCAACCCCCGATGCCTTAATTCCAAACTTCCATCCCAAGTCCCGAAATGCACCCAAGTGCATTGGAAACCGGATCAAACACACACACTAGTTCTAAACAACCATCAGGACCTCTCGGAATCGACGGAATTCCGAAAAAGGTTTGTTTGCCCAAAAGTCAACTTTGGGTCAACCATTTTTCATTTTAAGCCTATATTTCCACCAAAGTTGCCCGAATTCGGTCTAGGCACCCCGGGAAGCATATCAACGGTCCCCTCGGGTCAAAAGCGAGCTAATCAATGCTCGGTAGCAGGTGAAAATACCGAAAAAACTATAACGACCAAACGGGTCGTTACATCATTAATCTTTTACAAAATACACAAAAGCGCACACACATTATACAAAACCTTCCAACCAACCCCCACGACCCCCACTTCATTATTTAAAAAAAATAGTTCTTCCTCTAGGCGGTAAAGCCACCACCCCTACCAGCGCCACTGCCTTCATCTCGTTTTTCCTCTTCAAAATCAAGAGATTTGTTCTTCCTCGTCGCTGCTGCTGCTCGCTTCTCTCTTTCTCTCTCTCTCTCTCTCTCTCTCTCTCTCTCTCTCTCTCTCTCTCTCTCTCTCTCTATTGTTGTTGTTTCTCTATTCATTCTCAGGTAAATTTTTTCTTTCACTTGGTTCAAAAGTTAGGGTTTTGAAATCAAAGTGTGAAAATAATGATTTTAGTTAGAGAAGATGAAGAAGAACATGAGTTTGTCTTAAATGTTGTTTGTTTTGTTGTTCTGAGTTTGAGAAGTTGTAGTTTGGTGTATTTGTTGTACTTGTTGGGGTTTGTGAGTTTGTAAATAGTATATGTGGTTGTGAAATTATGGTTTTTGGTGTTGTTTTTGTTCTTGTTCTCCTTAGTGTTTCAAAAAAAGGGCTTGCAATTTTGTTGATGTTTTCCAACAAATTAGGTTACCTGGTGCAGCAAATTCAGCAGTTGTTTGACAATTGCAAACATCTGCTGAGGTTGCATGGTTAAAAAAACCCTATTTGGTATATTTTGTTTAAGTTGTGAGTGAGATTTGTGATTGTTGTGTGTTTGTAGTGAAATATAGATGTTTTTGCTATTGTTATTGCTGTCATGGTATGGTTTAGGAAATTTTTTGATTTCATCCAACAGTTGTTGGATAAAATCAAAACAATTGTTGAGGTTTTTGCAACAACTGAAACAGTTTTTGCAGCATATTAACAAGCTATTGTAAAAAATCAAAATAGTTGCTAAGGTGTTGCTACTGTTTTTCATTTCCAACAGTTGTAGAATCTGCTGCAGCAAGTAATAAGTTGTTACAACAACTTCATATTTTGTTGCAACAGATTCTTAATCTGTTGCAATAACTGATTACTTGTTGCAGCGGATTCTTTTTCCCTTTTTACTTTGTATGTTGCACTAATCACTTAAAACTGTTTTTTTTATCTCCTGTGTCTAGATAAAATGGATCCAGTTAAAAGAAAATGAGAGAAATCAACTGAGGGAGAAAGTAAAGAGCCAAGGTACAAACACCATTAGATGAACTTGTGAGTGCTATGGGTGAATCAACAAATGTAGAGGAAAGAGTTAGTGAAACTGGGCTTCAGAAAGAGAGGAAACCCACGAAACCTCTCAAGTTGAAGTTTCTGTTGGGCATGAAGAAAAAAGATATAAAAATGCACAAAGTGTAGGACAACAAGAAGATAAAGAAAATAAGGAGATGATGAAGTGGACAAAGATGAAGAAACTAGAGAAGAAACTGAAAAAGATAATGAAAAATCTGTTGAAGGAGATAAGGAAAGAGATGAAGAAGATGAAGAAACTGAAAAGGGTAATGAAGAAGACGAAGAAAAAACTATAGATCACATGTCGACGACCTTGGCCGAGTTAAGAAAAAAGAGGAAACATAATGTGGATGCCAATATTAGTGAGTCTTCTAGTATTGGCATAGATCCCAATAGACCTTCCATTGACGAGGTCGTCAAGAGTTTTAGCATTGAAAAGTATGGCGTGAGGATGCCGCTAAATGAAAATAATGATCTGTCCAGTGATATTGTGGTCAAATCAAGCATAGGCAAGGGCTCTGACAAATTTAGAGGCATTCTTCGGTAGCAGGGGTTGGAGAATTTCTCTAGGGCTAGCTGCTTTGGGCTCTATTAAGATTTGCCTGAAGAAATCGATGTGCGGTTTCAAATGACAATGGTGTCTGGGCTTTTAAAGTGTAGGATTATTTATGATAGAAAGGACGAGGTTTGGATTAATTACTATGGCATGCCGGTTTGCTTTTGCATGAAGGAGGTTGCCATAGTTACTGGATTGAGATGTCATTCTTGTAAGCCTCTTCCTACTGTTGTATTAACCAAGCCAGCCAAGAAAGCAAAGGATTCCAAAGCTAAGAATGATGTCTCTTTGATAGATTTAGTGGGGAAGAGCTACAAAGAGAAGAAATTATTGGAAGATTTGGAGTCCAAAACTTTCTCAAAAAAGCACAAGGAGGCGTTGTGCTTAGTTTGGTCTGTGCACGGTGTTCTTTGGGCAAAAGACATAAACAATAACATACCGCTTGGATTGATTAAACTTACGGAGGATTATGATACCTTCAACAACTATTCCTGGAGTCTTAAAAGCTTTTGGTTGACTATTAAATATTTGTTGAGAGAATTGAAGCCAACGGGGAAGACGGTCAACCTATATGCTTCCCTTGGGCTTTCATGGTAAACTTTCTTTTTGTTATTGTATTTCAATCACTATTTTGATTTTTGATGGCATCGTTTTTTCTAGACTTGGGCATTTGAAGCCATTCCTCACCTCCGGCATTAAGTCAAGGAATACTCTGAAGAAATTACCTTTCCAAGAATTCTTAAATGGTTGACTGCTAAAAACAACACAAAATTGAGTGTTGACATTTTCAACCCCCCTAAGGAAGCTGTAAGCATTAGAACACATTCATATAGAATAAACTTAACTTCTATAAGCTTAAATATTTTACAACAGATAACTAATTGTTACAACAGCTTTTGTAATCTACCGCAACAAAACATGCATCTGTTGCAATAAGTTTTGAATCTATTAGACATTGTCCAACAAGTTACCCAATAGATGAATCTGTTGTAACATGCAACTACTTTTTACAATAGATGAGTAACCTGCTACAACAAGTTACCCATCTGTTGGAAAATGTCTAACAGATGAGAAACCTGTTGCAACAAGTTACCTATCTGTTGGAAAATGTCCAACAAGTATCACACTTGTTGCAATATATCACTTTATTTGCTAATCTGATAACTTCTGAATTTGTTACAGTAAGTTTTTATAATAAGTACAATAATTTGTTGCAACAAGTTACTAATCTTTTGGAAAATATCTAATAGATGAGTAACCTGCTGCAATAAGTTACCCATCTGTTGGAAAATGTCCAATAGATGAGAAACTTGTTGCAACAAGTTACCCATCTGTTGGAAAATGTCCAACAAGTATCACACCTGTTGCAACAGATCACTTTATTTGCTAATCTGATAACTTCTGAATCTGTTACAGTAAGTTTTTACAACAGGTACAATAATATGTTGCAACAAGTTACTAATTTGTTAGACAATATCCAATAGATGAGTAACCTGCTGCAACAAGTTACCCGTCTGTTGAAAAATGTCCAACAGATGAGAAACCTGCTGCAACAAGTTACCCATCTGTTGGAAAATGTCCAACAAGTATCACACATGTTGAAACATATCACTTTATTTGCTAATCTGATAACTTTTGAATTTGTTACAGTAAGTTTTTATAACAAGTACAATAATCTGTTGCAACAAGTTACTAATCTGTTAGACAATATCCAATAGATGAGTAACCTACTGCAACAAGTTACCCATCTGTTGGACAATGTCCAACAGATGTGTAACCTATTGCAACAACCTCTGAGTTGATAACTTCTTTTAAATAGGATTTTCTTTTCATGATTTAGTATCATTTTGATATATCTACTTTCTTGTTGTAGGTTGTGCACCCATGGCTTGTCCCGACAATACGAGACTTGGAGATGCCATGCCTTATCACTTTGGTGCACATAGAATCTGTGCCTGACAGATTGATTGATGGGTTCAAAAGGGAATTGGCTGGAGTGGCAGCCATCACAAGGGAATAAACTGGGGTTGATGATGTTGTTGCTGGTGGTGGTGGTGGTGGTCTTGTTGCTGGTGGTGCTGTTGTTGTTAATGCTGTTGGTGGTGTTATTGCTGGTGGTGATATTGGTGTTGATGTTGTTGGTGATGTTGTTCAACCTGTTGATGTTGTTGGTGGTGTTGTTCAACCTGTTGATACTGTTGGTGGTGTTATTCAACCTGTTGATACTGTTGGTGGTGGTGGTGGTGGTGTTGGTGGTGGTGATGATGTCCCAGCAAGTATTGCTGCGGAAAAATTAAAAGATAATGATGTTGATATTGGTGGATTTACTCCAGTTGCTGGATTTAGTGGTGTTGGAGAATTTGGTGGTAATTTTAGTGGTGGTGGATTGAATGATAGAAGATTTACTGATGTTGGTCCCGGTACCTCTAAGGTGCCCTCATGTGCTTGTGAATGCACCACTCGCAAGGAGAAAATGGATAATTTAGTTAGAAAGTGTCACGACCCAGCTAGGGGCCGTGACGGGTACCCGGGGCTAACCACCGAGCACCACTCGTTCTACTACGCATTATACTCATCCGACATTTCTTTATCAATTTATGCTTAGGATATAAGAAAATCATCCTTTCATTTGGGAACATAAAAACACTCTTTTATATACATAAGCCATTAGGCTATCAAAATAATAGATGTATACATATACATAACGGTAACCTCGTGAAACCACATAACCCACACTGTGTATCTACGAGCCTCTACTGTAGTACTAGACATGTAGACGGGACAGGACCCGTCGTGCCCAACATATACAAATACACACAAAAGAATAATCAAGCACCTCCGGAACAAAGGAGTGCTTTCAATCAGCTAACTACTCCTACGAGTCTGGCTCAAGCTCGCCTCCCTGTCTACCTGTGGGCATGAACACAGTGTCCAAAGAAAACGGACATCAGTACGAACATTGTACTGAGTATGTAAGACAAGAGTGAAATAAACATAATAGAAGGATCGTGAGCCATAAGAGAAAGATACAACCTACAAGAGTGTCATAAGCAAATTCATTTTGTACATATATCACATTTTACATCATCATGGTATATATGTCATCACATCATATGTCTCGTCATATCACAATCCCCATCGTTAACCCGCGTCCGGGTAACCATCATATGCCGCCCACTAGTGGTGATCATGCCCGGCCCTCTAGGCTCGGTGTAACATCGCAGCCCGCCTTAGCGGTGACATGCCCGGCCATCTAGGCACAGTGGAATCATATGCAGCCCGCCTTAGCGGTGACATGCCCGGTCATTCTGGCGCGGTGGAGTCATATAATCACATAATCAATCATAACCCATCACTATTACACATCTCATGAACGTATCATAATCTTATCATAGCTCGACAACTTCCATACATAACATAGGCATATTATAAGCTACCACTATTCATTATCTTATGGACATATCATGACTTAGCATTATTTCACATTCATCGTTAGAAGCATACATTAGGCTTTGAAGACAACCATAACTACGTCGGGGTGACGTAAGGTCGTAAACCCCTGATCATATTATGAGCATTTATGAGCATTCTATCTCACCTTGAAGGAAATAGTGCATAAATTGAGTGTTAACAATAATGACATCATTAACGTTATAGTATCATCACATCATGAACTATCGGATCGCTATACTCTAGCTCATCATCATCATTATCATGCTCGAATGTAGTTTAGTATATTTAAGGACTCATAAGTTCCATCGTATAGGAGGATCATGGAAAGCTTGAAAGATTCATGCCTTTGAAGGAAGGGATAAGCCTTACATACCTTTGACGTTTAACTAAGCTAGCGCTTGCTTGTTCTCCTTCGATATCACGTTTCTACCTTCAAGAGAGAATTCGCACTACGTTAGTTAATCGACTATAAGAACGCGTTAGTAATTCTAGGGAAAATTGGGCAGCGCTTCCTTTATTTATACTACTTTTCTCATATTCTATATCAACTCCCAAACGCTCACAATAACATTCACAATACTGCAATCAACAATCATCATTTATATACATTGACCACAATCCACCATTTCTCTTTCATTTCTCCACATTTATGGTTATAGCTTACTATCGTGTTTCCTCGTGCATATTACTTATTTCATGTTCTAAATGTCATTCATAACATTTTTATAGTCACAACTTATCAATGATCATGGCTCAATCCACCCCTTTACTCAACAATGCTACTATTCACACTTTCATGACCCGTTTCTTACATCCTTCTATAATTCAAGTGTTTCAACTCTTCCATAGCCTAAATAACATGTAAATACGATAAAACTTACCTTATATGTTGTAGGAACAAGCCTTGAGTGGTATTGTTCTTCTTGCACCCAAAACCCTAGTTTACTTCTCTTGAAATTCCTTAACCTGGATGAGCTTTGATGAGTTTCATACACTTGATTCACTTGGGTTCTTGATATTGATCCTTGATTTCCTTTGTTTTCTTGTAGATGAAGAGTGGTGAATATTCTAGAGGTTTCTAGAGAGAAGTATCGTGGAAATGAAATGAATTAATGAGCTTGGGTCTCCTTTTTAATAACTTAAAATCTGATCCGGAATGAATAGTAGTTGAAGTGCACAGTGGTCGTAAACCCAGTTTACGGTCCGTATTCTAGTTTACGGGCCCTATTTCGTGGTCGTATTTAAGCATAACAGAACCAGAAAGGTCTGCTGGAGGTCATGGTGATTTACGGGCCGTATTTCAATTTATGGTTTGTATTCCAAGTCGTATTTAACCATTGAACATTTGGCAGAAAGTTGAAGTTTTGTAAGTTGAAATACGACATGGTAGTTTACGGGCCGTATACCACTTTACGGTCCGTATTTCATTTTACGACCGAGTGGGCCAAAATGCTAATCTGCAACTTTTCACATTTTCAAAACCTATGATTAGTCATTGTGGGGCATAACCTATCTCTTATTGCAATTGCCTTTGAAATCTTACTTAGGGTCGTCAAACGTCATCCCTTCTTATTAAAACATCCTATACCCGTATTCTTCGTTAGTCGATTCGTTGTACGTTCACGGGGAAATTTCCGAGGTGTAACACAAAGGTTGAGGAGTTGGTGCAGGCACAAGAAGCAACAAACACTTCTATCCAGAGTTTGATATCCAAGAGGGATATCAATCCATAAAAGAACCTTTCCTCACCCTATACTCCTATTCATGTTCGGAGGGGCAAAGCAATTGCCAAGGCACTTGCATCAGTTAGATCAAGGAAACCTGCTGGTACTCCCAGTAATTCAATTGAGACTTCTCTTCCTGATGTTGAGCCAAAAGTGCTAAAGAAGATGGACATTTTCAAGCCTGTAAATGCCCAAAGAAAGAAAAAGCTTGACACTGTGCTCAAAGCCAAAAAGAGTGGAAAAATAATGTACTCAGTGCATGAATTTGGGGTCCTTGACTTCAAGGTTGTGACAAGCATGGATATTTGGCGGGAGGATTGGGTAAGTTTCAACACTTGTATATATCTATCTAATTCAGTATATTGTTGCAATAAGTCCTTTATTTTGTTAAATCCTTTGCAGCAAGTTAACTAGCTATTGCAACAGGTCCTTTATTTTGTTGAATATGTTACAGCTAGTTACATAGTTGTTGCAACAAGTCCTTTATTTTTTTGCAATAATCTACTTATTTGTTACAACAAGTAACTAACTGTTTTACTACTTTTACTTTAGCATGTAGATGAGGTCCTGCTTCTAATGCGTATGAGGCAAATCAATTTCCCTGAGTACTATGATTCCATTGACATAATCCTGCACCTCAACTTTTACAATAACATTCTCAAGAGGTACACAAATTTGACAAATGAGAGGACAGTTCCGAATGTCATGCCTTTGGAGGTTAGACTTGCTAAATTTCGGTGGGATGATAAAGTGGTCAATTATTGTAGAGGTATTAGACACTACTCGGGTAGCTGTTCGTAGGCTGGTGCAAAGAGAGTTTTAACAGTGATGAATATTAATGTCATACATTTTGTCACTCTCGAGTTCAAGATTGAAGAGTGAGTGATAAATGTTTATGACTGCAACGTTCCTGTCTACCTAGATGATGCTTTCTTTTGTTACATGTAGCCCGTATTGGAATTGTGGCCTAAGTTACTAAAACAGAGTGGTATGTTCGCACACTTGCCTGCAAAGTTACTCAATAAACCGTGGGAATTCTATAGGAGCAAGAATTTCCCCCGCAATGACACTAGTAGGGCATGTGGTTCGTGGTCACTTGCTTTTATAGAGGCTTTGCTTACTGGCACAACTGGGACAAAGCCCGAAAGTCTAATCAGCTACAACTCTGTGGGGAGGATGCAATGGAGATGGGCCTTAGGTGTCATTGAAAAGGTCTTGGAGCCCTTAGATGGGCTGATAAACAATTTATTTAATTTGTATTTTTTGGGGCCCAAATGTGGCCTGTTGAACAATTTATTTTAGCTTTCTACTTTATGTCATCTTTGTCATACCTCAACCTTGGTGAGTGATGTGCCGTGAAATTATGGCACATTCGATACTTTTTGGCTATAAGTTTTACTTGTTTTTAAGCAAGTTTTGGTCTTTTTGATGTGTTTGTGACATGTTGCAGATGTGTAACGTATTTTGGGAGCAAGTCATGTAAATGGAGTAAAAATTTGTGCAAAGGAGAGAAAACTAATTGCAGCCGGATCTTACGGAGGAACATACGGACCGTATAAAATTCACGGTCTGTAAAATCCAGCATAGAAGCTTAACAGAAAGGAGGAAAACTTGAATTAGAAGTCCGAGAAGAAGTATGGACCGTATAATATTTACGGTCCGTAAAACGTACCGTATATTGGTTCCAGAAGAATTTGAAAGAGAAAAGAATTCACGGGCAAGTTATACGGACCGTATAATAGCTACGGTCCGTAAAAGTTGATCGTGCATTTGACAACTGGAGAGAATTCACGGAAGATTGGCACTAATTCTACGGACCGTATAAAATGGACGGTCCGTACATTTTTCCATCGAGGACAATTTTGTAAATCCTATTTTTGCACGGTTTGACTCTTATAAATACCTGATTTTAGGTCTCTTGTAAACATATGACTACAGAACTCAGTTTTTACTTTCCCTAGCATTGGTTACTCATAATTTTGAATTCTTTTGGAGATTACAAACAATTGCAAGTAATTTCTCAAGTCCAAGTAATCAATTGTGAGCATTATGATTTCCATTATTTCCTATTGTTCTTCTTCTTCTATGAGTAGCTAAATTCCTTTACTAGAGTTGTGAACTCAATGATGGGTGTTTTGTGGTTGGGTTTTGTGAATGATATACACATAATGGATTATTAGGGTTTAGTTATTCTTCATTCTTCATTCATAATTAATGGTTGCAAACATTGATTAAAGCCATAAACCTTAATTTATTTGGAAAAATAATTAGGGTTGGTAAGAATAACTAACAAGGACTTGAAGCTTTAAACTTTGTTTAATAAATTCAATTAGGAATAAGAAGAATTTACTTGGCATGATTAATCGTTCTTCATGGTTACTTTCTTATATTTGGGAAAATCATAGAAAGACATAATCTTTATTTATTGGGAAATAGTAGAGATTCACATAGAAATTAAGTGCATTCATATAATGATCCATTATAAGTATATTATGATCAATACCCATGATCATACACCCTATCTAGCGGGGACACAACCTTAGTTTCTTTTTTACCATAAATTTCCACCAAAGCGATAGTTAGCAACTAGTTATAGAAAAAACCAATTTTTACCAAAATCATCGGATTAAGACATTAGACCTAGAACTTAGCATCTACGACTTTAGTAACCTTTTCAGACCATATTCCCTGTGGGATTCGACCCCATCCTTGTTGGGTTACTATATTTGACAACGTCCGCGTTATACCATTAATAGGTGTAATTTGAGTGTATCAAATTTTGGCGCCGTTGCCGGGGAATACGGTTTTGAAATTACTAAATAGTGTTTGCTTTGATTGAAGTCTTTTGCTTATTCCATCACACCTTGTTTGCTACTCTGTGTAAACCAGGTGAACATGAATCAGAATCAGCAAAATCAACGTGCTGGTAACTAGGGGAATCGGTTGAACAATCAGGCGAATGAATCTGATGATGAGAATATTTTCGCTGATCTTGTTCCAGAGGAGGACTATGCATCTGCTATTGTTCAGCCTCGAGTTGGAGCTGCTACTGTGAAAATTGACTCTTCTCTATACCAGCTGTTGAAGCTTGAGGGGTACTTTCGAAACTCTACCGAGAATGACCCTCACGTCATTTGCAGAATTTTGTGGATGTGTGTCCTAATCACATCCAGAACAATGTTCCACAAGATGCTATTCGGTTGAGGTTATTCAAATATTCCTTAGCTGGAGAAGCAAGAACATGGTTCGAGAAACTGCCCAGAAATTCCATTACTTCGTGGGCAGAGATGGTGACTGCTTTTCTTACAAAGTGGTACCCCCCTAGCAAGAAGGCTGAAATTCGTGACAAGATTTATGAGTTTAAGCAGCGACCGGGGGAACAATTATATGAAGCCTGGGAGAGATTCAAGGAATATTTGCAGAAGAGCCCGAATCATGGTTTTTCGGAAAATATATTGATGGAGAAGTTCTACCGAGGGTTAGATCCAGTAACACAATCAGTAGCTAACAATGCAGCTGATGGTTGTTTTATGAACAAGACCTTCCGACGAGTGACCACCATACTCAACAAGCTGACAACTCATAATCAGGCTTGGCACTCAAACAGTGCTGATGTGGTACCGTATGGTAGTGCTGTGATCCAGAATATAGTGAAGGAGAATCAAGACACCTAGCAAATATTGGTAGAACTTGCAACAAAAATTTCCTTACTGACGAAGAAGTTTGATGAATCTCAAATCAAGAAGGTAAATGTTTGTGAGGATGATACAATTTTGCCAAAAGGGATGTACCATGCTCAAGATGGTCCGTTCCTTGATGGGCCACCTATGCAGGTTGAGGAAGCAAATTTTGTTAATAACTCTCAAGGGGGTTATCAAAGACAGAATTACCATGGTGGCTATCAGAATCAGAATCAATGGAGACCTCAACAAGGTCAAGGTGCTTACAACAACTCTGGGAACTACAACAATAATTATGGTGGTGCGAACCAAGGGAGCTACAACAATAGCAACAACTTTGGGAACAAGAGTTCCAATCCTTATATACCACCAAAAGGGTAGTCAATAGAGAAGGGTAGTTCGAAGGTTTAAGCAATGCTTGAGAAGATTCTAGCAAATCAATCTAAGTCTGAAAGGACTTTATCTGGGCTGACAGAAACAGTGGGTTCCCATACAACGGCTATTCAGAAGCTTGAGTCGCAGATGAGGGATATTTCTAGAGAGCAGTACCCTCCTAAAAAGGGAGGACTTCCGAGTGACACTATTCCAAATCCTAAGAATGGGGGAGGCGGTGTAGACCGTGCATTTGCCATCACTACTAGGAGTGGTAAAACACTCCAGGGGGCTGCTGAGAAGGTGATTGATCTTGAGCAAATAGATGAAGAGGATGAGGTGCAGTCTGAAACACCCATTATTGCCAATGAGGTTCCTACTGACAAGAAGGTTGCTGATATTCCAGAGATGGTGAAAGAAGCTGATGACACAAGTAAGCAGGCTGTGAAAGGGGCTCTCCGCCCTTTGACGCAGCTATTCGAATCTAAACCTCCCTTTCCTCAGAGGTTGGTAAAGAAGAAGGAAGATGCTAAGTTTGAGAAGTTTTATGATCAATTGAAGCAGTTATCTCTAAATTTTCCCTTTTTGGAAGCTGTCAAGGAGATGCCCGGTTTTGCGAAATATTTGATGGATCTGCTAAATAAGAAGAAAACGGTATAGAATGAAACCGTGAGTTTGACTCACACTGTGAGTTCCATCATTTCAACTACAACTGTGCAGAAATAGGGAGATCCTGGGGCATTCACCATTTTTTTTTCTATTGGGCACCATGATTTTGCTCGTGCTTTGTGTGATAATGGGGCGAGTATAAATTTGATGCCCCTTGCTATATATAAACAATCCGATTTGGGGATGCCAAGGCCGACTACAATGAGATTGCAGATGGCTGATAGGTCTATTAAAAGACCTGTTGGGGTGGTTGATGATATAATTGTGCGGGTTGGTGATTTTATGTTGCCCGCTGATTTTGTGATTCTTGACTGTGCTGTTGATCGGGACATTCCTATCATTCTGGGGAGACCTTTCCTTGCTACAGGGAGGGCTCTGATGGATTCGGAGAAAAATGAAATCAAGTTCCGAGTCAACAATGAAGAAGTGACTTTTCAGGCTAGCAAAGGGATGAAGTTACCAAGTGCTTACGAGAGTATTTCGGTAATTGATTCGTTCGATGTTGTTGATGAAGCAGTGGAGTTCAAGATGGAAGAAGAGAGCTTGGGTGAGGCTTTAGCTGGTATTCTTATGAATTTCGATGCTGAAGACATGGAAGGCTATGTGGAGACAGTTAATTCACTTGTTGGGCTGGGCTCATACACATACCACCCAAAGAAGCTGAATCTTGATCTGGAAAATAGAACAACTCCTCCAGCAAAGCCTTCGATCATTGAGCCACCTAAGTTGAAGCTTAAGCAGCTCCTATCACATCTGAGATATGAGTTCCTTGGTCCGGACAATACATTACCGGTGAATGTTTCAGCCCTATTGACTGAGGAGCAAATTTTGCAGCTTTTGGAGGTGTTGAGGGAGTATAGGCGTGCTATTGGTTGGACCATAGCAGACATTAGAGGTATTCCGTCTGGTATCTGTGAACACAAAATTCAGTTGGAGGAAGGGTAGCAAACCGAGTGTAGAGCATCAGAGGCGACTGAACGAAAATATGCAAGAGGTTGTCAAGAAAGAGATCATCAAATGGCTGGATACGGGCGTGGTTTACCCAATTGCTGATAGTAAATGGGTGAGCCCGGTCCAATGTGTTCCTAAGAAGGGCGGCATCACTGTTGTGCCGAATGCTAAGAATGAGTTGATCCCGACCAGAACTGTCACCGGATGGAGAGTTTGCATGGACTATCGCAAGCTCAATAGAGCCACTTGCAAGGACCATTTCCCTATGCCCTTCATTGATTAGATGCTTAATAGGTTGGCAGGGTGTTCCTACTATTGTTTCTTTGATGGTTATTCGGGCTACAATCAGATCAACATCGCTTTGGAGGATCAGGAGAAGACCACTTTTACTTGTCCTTATGGGATATTTGCATTCAGCCGGATGCTGTTTGGTTTGTGTAATGCTCCAGCCACTTTTCAGAGATGCATGATGTCAATCTTCTTTGACATGGTAGAGGATTTCTTGAAGGTGTTCATGGATTATTTTTCTGTGGTGAGTGATTCATTTGAAGATTGTCTTGGCCATCTGGGTCAAGTGCTAAAAAGGTGTGAGGAGACCAATCTGGTGCTAAACTGGGAGAAGTGCCATTTCATGGTGAAGGAAGGAATCATCCTCGGTCACAAAATCTCTGAAAAGGGAATCGAGGTCGATCAAGCAAAAATTGATGTGATTGCAAAAATTCCTCCACCTATCTCAGTCAAAGGTGTCCGAAGTTTCTTGGGACATGCTGGGTTCTACAGGCGCTTCATCAAAGATTTCTCAAAAATTGTCAATCCATTGTGCAAGCTTCTTGAAAAAAAGGCTAAATTTGTGTTTGATGATAAGTGCCAGAAGGCATTTGAGGAGTTAAAAGAGCGTCTCACTACGGCTCCTATTATTGTTGCTCCTGACTGGTCCCTACCATTTGAACTGATGTGTGATGCTAGTGGTTTTGCAATAGGTGCTGTGCTTGGGCAGAGGCACAATAAAATTATGCACCCGATCTATTATGCTAGCAGAACACTCAATGCTGCACAGATGAATTACACAGTGACGGAGCAAGAGCTGCTTGCCATTGTGTTTGCTTTCGAGAAATTTCGGGCCTACTTGTTGAGGTCCAAAGTTGTGGTTTATACTGATCATGCAGCCTTGAGATACCTCATGGCAAACAAAGCAAAGCCGCGACTGATCAGATGGGTGCTATTGCTGCAAGAGTTTGATTTTGAGGTAAAGGACCGAAAGGGCACTGAAAACCAGATGGCTGACCATCTCTCTCGGCTTGAAGAAGTTGGGAGACCTTCTGATGAGCTTGATATCGATGATGCTTTTCCAGACGAAAGGGTGTTGGCTGTGTCAATGGAGGTAGCACCGTGGTATGCTGATATTGCCAATTATTTGGTAACAGGTATAGTTCCCGATGATATCAAGGCCTACAAAAAGAAGAAATTCTTGCGGGATTCTCGGCAGTACTATTGGGATGAGCCTTATTTGTTCTGAACATGCGCTGATAACATCATTCGGCCTTGTTTTCCGGAAAGTGAAGTGATGGCGATTCTAAAGGCATGCCATGAATCTCCTGTTGGGGGTCATCATAGCGGAAACCGAACTGCAGCTAATGTACTTGAGTGCGGCTATTATTGGCCGACCATTTTTTATGATGCTAATTTATTGGTGCAGTCCTGTGATCAATGTCAAAGGCAAGGGAATATCGGTAGAAGGCAAGAGATGCCTATGAATTTTGTTATGGAGGTAGAAGTGTTTGATGTCTGGGGGATTGACTTTATGGGACCCTTTGTGAGTTCAGGTGGCATGAAATACATCTTGGTTGCTGTGAACTATGTGTCAAAATGGGTAGAAGCGGTGGCTTTGCCTAATAATGAGGCCAAGAGTGTTATGGGGTTCCTTAAGAAGAACATATTTACCCGTTTTGGTACTCCGAGGGCGATAATCAGCGATGGTGGATCCCAATGTTGTAATAGAGCTTTCGCGGGACTGATGGAGAAATATGGTGTCAAGCATAGGGTGGCAACGCCTTATCCCCCTCAGACAAGTGGACAGGTTGAAGTGTCCAATAGGGAGATCAAAAGTATTCTAGCGAAAACAGTGAATGCAAATAGAACTGATTGGGCCCGCAAGCTCGATGATGCTCTATGGGCGTACCGGACTGCTTTCAAGACTCCGATTGGGACCTCACCCTTCAAGCTTGTATTCCGGAAAGCTTGTCACTTGCCGGTTGAACTTGAGCATAAAGCTATGTGGGCGCTAAAGAAATTGAATATGGATTTTGAGGAGGCGACCAAGCTCAGGTTATTCCAACTAAATGAAATGGATGAGTTTCGGTACCAGGCATATGAGAGTGCAGCACTTTATAAAGAAAGGATGAAGCAATACCATGACAAGAAGATTCTGAAGCGAGAGTTCTACAAAGGTGACTCTGTATTGCTGTTTAACTCTCGGTTGAAGTTGCTACCGGGTAAGCTTAAATTCAGGTGGTCTGGTCCGTTTGAGGTGGTAGGTGCTTCACCCCATGGAGCAATTGAGTTGAAGTCCGGAGATGGTACTCGGACATTTAAGGTGAATGGGCAGAGGTTGAAGCACTATCACAGAATGATTTCGGAGGATAGGGTTGTTGATCGCTACAGGTTGAAACACCTCGGAACGAACAATGATCTGGTGTACCAAGATAACGAGTAAATGGTCACCACCGTCGTGCCGCGACGTTAAATATAGCGCTTCTTAGGAGGCAACCCAGGTGTAATGTTTATTTTTTATTTTCGTTCTGTTGTTGGTTTCAGCATATAGGGTAATGTTTGTTTTGATGCAGAGATTAGACACTGGAGACGCTCTATGCCAGAATCTACGGTCCGTATAAAATATATGGTTCGTAGATGGAAGCGTAGATTAAAAAAAAAAAAAAAAAACATGGCTCTCTGTTAATGATCTACGCCAGAATCTACGGTCCGTGTAAAATATACGGTCCGTAGATGGAAGCGTAGAACATAAGTCTATAAAAGCTCTTTCTGGCCTTGATTTACGCATCTACGGCCCGTGAATTTTGTACGGCCGTAGATTTCGAACTTAAGGGACCAGGTAAGTTCAAAGAAAAAAGGCGGCTAAGGTATAAAAAAATAAAACACACGCAATTATTTGCTTCAAATCAACTTCCATCACGCAAAATCATCCGTTCCTTTCCTTCCCAAATTCAACGAACCACGATTCTTCACATCCCCAAATTAAATCCTTCCCTAATTTCACTCCCCACAACCTCTCCACTACCATATCCACATCCCCACATCAACAAACCCCTCAACATCACCCGAACTCATTGAAGCAAGTAAACAAGGCGTGTTTTTTTTTTATTATTATTATTATCTTTAGCCTACTCAGATTGTTCAGTGCACTTATTCATCTCCGTCACTACCAGGTTTGTTAATGTTCTCGTACTCTAGTTATAAACTCATGTGTGATTCCTAGACGCCCATATGGGCGATTATTTTTTTTGGGATTTTTATTGATTAAGGGTATAAAATGTGAAAACAGATGGGGGCGGGGATTTGGTTGTGTTGATAAAAAAGTGGACTCATGGGAAATGAAAAGTAAAAAATCCCACTGGGTCGGTGGGCATTCCGATGGTTTATGTCTTTCATTGATATAACCATTCATTATGCCCACCAACTGTTCGATAAAATGCTTGAATGAGAAAAGAGAGCAGATTGGGGTGAAGTCTGAGTAACCCCGACATAATACGAGCAAAATAATTGGGTTCCATGTCTAAGAATAAATCTTGAATGCATAAGGCAGGGAGAAGCCTGGGTGATTGATTACAGAGAAAAACATATATATGGATGAATTTACGAACCGTAGAAATTATACGGTCCGTAAATCTATGTCGTATATCGACAATGGGTAGTGAGTCTCTCTGTTCCTGTTTTACGGCATGACTTACGGGCCGTAAAAATTATACGGACCGTAACTTGTATCGTAAAACAGTTGCCTCAGTCCCTAATTTTCTGTCCCAAATTTACGAAGAGTTATACGGACCGTAAAAATTATACGGACCGTATAAATCCATCGTAAAATCTCCAGGAACGAGTATGTCATTCTGTCCCAAATCTACGGTCTGTTTTACGGACCGTATGTTTTTCACGACCCGTAAAAAAAAAAAAAAAAATTTGAATCCTTGTTTACATGTTGATCATTACATATACTAATATGTAGTCCGCAGGTATGGCAAAAGCAAGAGGTGGTGCTTAAGGCACGGGACAGGGGCGAGGGCGAGGCCGATCCCAAGTTCAGACTAGGCTCCGTGATGCAGCCCAAACCCAAGCACACTCCCCGTCTGATCAGGGGAGCAGCAGTGATGGAGAGCACTCATCAAGCTCTCTCGACCTGCCTAGTCAAGAAGAGGCGACTGCTGTACCGGAAGAATATGATGTTGAAGAGGCGGCACGCCTACATGAGAACAGAATGAAGGAGCGGTCTGATAATGTTGTTAGGTTCTCGGTCCAGGGCTCGAAAGAAATATATGATAAAGGGCTGGAGCCAAAGGAAGGAGGACAAGGTTTCCGCCGGAACATCTATGAGGAGAGGCGGATCATTTTCGAAGGGTTGGAACACTTCCCAACCATACAGGCTATCATTGATCACCATGGATGGGGATTCCTTAGCCGGCCACTCGGCATATATATCCCGTCTATTGTGAGAGAATTCTACGCCAATTATGCGGCGGAGATAAATAACACGTACAGGCCATCCCAACAAGCAAAGACGGTAGTACGGCTACAAAAGGTGACTATTAGAGGTGTGAGGATTGATTTCTCCAGCAAAGCCATCAACCGTCTTTACTTCCGAGACAACTACGAACCGTCGGCAAACACTGATGAGTTAGACTATAGATTGGCGGGGAACAGGGCAGACCAAATGAGAGAAGTGCCGTGGGTAGCCTCGGTGATTGCTAGAGGAAATCCGGCGTGGCGCACGAATTCTGGCATCCCGATAAAAAAAGAAAGATCTTTCGGTAGAGGCACAATTCTAGTGGAGCATCTTAATACACAGGCTACAACCAACTCAGACAGATAATCAGCTCACTATAACTCAGGCGATTGTAGTGGCTTCCATCATGTCCCGGTATGCAGTTGATGTCGGGAAATTGATAGCTGATGAGGTTCGAGTGCGGGCAACTAAGCCTGGCCTTTCGTTGGTTTTCCCATGCTTGATTACGACCCTTTGCCTGCAGCCTGACATCCAGATGTTTCCTTACTGGGACCATAAGCTGGAGGCAAAACACATATATATTTTGATAAAAAGCAAGGATAAGGAGGTTAAGGAGCAGCTGGCAGCAGCCAGAGGCGGGGTGACACCCCCAGAATTTGTGCCACGTGAGTATGATCAGAATAAGGAGGAAGATACGACATTAGAGGAGGCCACTGCGGGTTTTGAGACTGACACCGCAACAGTACCAGCTCCTACAGCGGGTCCGGAGACATCGTCGGACCCCACCTTTGCCGCAGCCCCTAGGGTTGCTACTGAGCCGATTCCCACACCTGCACTACCTACTCCAAGAGTCACCTCCGCATCTACAACACTTCCCGGAGGTATAATGATTCCCTTTAACAGACAGAACTTCCATGACTCATATGTAAAGGCGGACAGAGCCGATCGACAGATCACTAGCCTATTAGGGGAGTTAGAGGCAGTTATAGCCCGGGCAGTTCGGCAGGAGCTGGAGCCGCTACAGGAGTCCCTTACCCAGTCTCACCGTCAAATTCACTCCAGAATTGATGGTATTGAGAGGCGAGTGCTTGAATTGGAGAGGGTATCACAAGTAGCAGATCTGAGAGCGATAAAGAAGGATATTAGTCAGCTCAAGGACGACGTCCTTGTACTTCAGGTGAAGGAGGGGGGAAGGTTTGAGAGTCCTCCCCAATCAGCCATGCCGATTGACTTGGCATCTTTGGTGCCAGTGGTCCGACTTTCTAAGAAAGAACCCTCGACCCAGGATAGAGGCAAGAGGCCGCGGGAAGAAGAAGATGATGAAGAGATCGACATAGTGGAGTTAGAAGAGCACCAACTACGGCTGGCCACGCGGAAATCTATGGTCGACTTCCACTACACAGGGCATCGAGCAGTCTGGATCCCCCTGTTGGGAAAACGGTACCTAGTATTCAGGTACCAGAGGAGGCCGAGACTTGTGTTTCACCAGCGGACCCACTTCCGCAGACTCAGACTGGGCTTTCTAGCAGCATATCTGACCCCGCACCCACAACGACTGATACAGTGGAGGCTCTACAGGAGGAGCATCACACCTAGTGTGTTTCAGGTAAACCTATCCCTTGTCTAATTTATGCTTATAGTGATGCACTGAGGACAGTGCATGTTTCTTTAGTTGGGGGTGGGACTATTGGATAGTCGTATAGTGTATATATGTGTTTAGGAACCCCCTCGGCTTTTCTTTGCCAGAGTTCTTTTCCTGAAGGGGGTTTTATTTTGTTAAAACTGGCATGTTTAGAATGTTGCTTAGGTTGAGTAGAGTAATTTTGACTTATTTGGTATTACTTTGTAACTGATGGCATGTATTGTGGTTTGGTTGAAAATTTGGACCCATCGAACGTTTGAAAAATGCATACTTAGAACAGTAATTGGTTGACATGATTGATTCTTTATATGACATTGTGGTTATTGGGGTATTGTGTGTGATAAATGACTACCTGGGAGGTCACAAGTGTACTAATAATCGTCCTTATGCCAATGTGTGTGTGAGTTGTTAGTTTCAATTCTGTTTACGCATGTATAATCTAGAACTTGCCTGGTTGGTCTTGTTTGAAATCCGAAAGTTAGTTTGGTTGTGAAATGATCTTAGGCTTCCTTTGTGTAAATAGTCACTTTGCCTAAATAAGTCTTACCAAAAGATGAAAATATCACTAGTGTCCCTTTTTTAGCCTTTTGACCTTTTTCTTGGCTAGCCGAATGAAACCTCACCCGTTGGGTAAATTGTCCATTTTCGCACCCGTTCCCTCCTTGATGCTACTAGATAGATGAGGCTAAGCGCCTAAGTTGGGGGTGAATTAAATGTGAAGTAGATGTTAAAAACATATGTTGGGGGTGGTGGAGTTTGCTAGTAGAGAGTCGATGTGATAGTTGCATATATATAAAAAAAAATTGCTAGTTGGATAGGAATAAAATCACATGGAGGTCGAAAACTTGAAAGAAAATAAAGGGGTTGGAAAGAAAATAGGCAAATCAAGGTGAAGAGATGATGTAGTGTTCAAGGAGGGTGAGTCACTAATATCCAAAAAGTATACTACCCGTCTCTAAGCCTACATTACAAGCCGAAACAAGTCCTAATGTGATCACAACCGAACGAACCTAGCATGAAAACATAGAAAATAAGGGCAAGCCTATGGTATTTGCATGTGTAGATAGGAATTTCTTTGTGAGTGTGAGCGGTTTCTCTTCTCTTCCATCTTCGTCCCATTCTTGTTGTATATGTGTGTTGGGACATTCTTTGGTCTATGTGAGGGCATAAGGATGAGAATTGAGCAGAATGAAGTGACCACCTAACGTAGCGTTTGTGTGCATCGTAATATGCTCGATAGTTTAATGTCATGTATTGAAGCGTCATTGTTAGTCATAATGTTCTCAGGTGGTGCATATGGGTCAAAATAGAAAAGGGGGTGGTCTGTGGAAGGAAAACGTGCATGCCAGAAGTTCCGAGTCAAAACCAATGTAGACATCAGTACTCTGCGATATCTAAGTGGTAGATTGAGTCATTGTGTTGTGCGACTTGCTTGAGGACAAGCAAAGACTTTAAGTTAGGGGTGTTGATGTGCCGTGAAATTATGGCAGTGAGGTATGATTGGCACCCGACACCTACTTAGGGTCGAGCGAATCAGACTATAACTTTGATCGTCTAAGTCCCGAAGGACAAGCAAGGCCAATGAGGCCAATCTGTGAACACAATATCATAAATAAATAACACTAGGGCCATTTAGGCCGACCTATCTCTGTAATAATAGCCCAAAAGGCATTATGGTGGATGTTGATGACATTATGTAATTTAAGTATATATTAAGTGTTTAATACCTTTCTAAGACATTTTCTGCAAGTATTTAAGTTGTTTATGTAGTTTCAAACAAGTCACAATTCTGTTACAACAGATACTTAATCTGTTGGTAAAAATAAACAGTTGTTGCATGACATTATGTTCAGTAGTTTCAAACAAGTCACAAAATCTGTTGCAACAGATGGGTCAGTTGTTGCAACAAATCTCATAGCTATTGAAGAAGTTGCAACAAGTTGATAATCTGTTGCAACAGATGGGCCAGTTATTGCAACAAATCTAAAAGTTGTTGAAGAAGTTGCAACAAGTAGATAATCTGTTGCAACAGTAGCTCAGCTATTTAAATAAGTTACTTAGTTGTTACGAAATCATACCTAGATGTTGTAAATGTGTGTGTGTGTGTGTGTGTGTGTATATATATATATATATATATATATATATATATATATATATATATAGATCTCTAAATATGGGTGAATCAAGTAGTTCTCATCCAATTACTCTAACGGTCACTCGGTTTGGGAAGAATACACTTAGTTAATCATATGTCCTGACTCAGAATACAATCAAATTGATTAGGTACATACACTGAACAATAAATATCGTTGGTTTCCTTTGTTTATCACTAAATATGGGTGAATCAAGTAGTTCTCATCAAATTACTCCAACGATCACTCGATTTGGGAAGAATACACTTAGATGATCATAAGTCCTGACTCAGAATACCATCAAATTGATTAGGTGCATATACTGAACAATAAATATAATTGATTTTCTTTGTTTATCACTAATTATGAGTGAATCAAGTAGTTCTCATCTAATTACTCCAACGATCACTCGATTTGGGAAGAATACACTTAGTTGATCATATGTCCTGACTCAGAATACCATCAAATTGGTTAAGTACATATACTGAACAATAAATATCATTGATTTTCTTTGGTTATCACTAAATATGAAGGAATCAAGTAGTTCTCATCAAATAATCCAACGATCGCTCGATTTACGAAGAATAAACTTAGAATTACCCATCTAATCAATGAAATTACTGTCTAATCCATTAAGAATGTTAGTAGATAAATACATTGATCACTAAATATCATTGAATCCCTTTTTTTAACACTAAACATCATTGATTTCTTTGTTGATCACTAAATATAGGTGACTCATATCATAGTTGTTGCAGCAATTGAAGTATCTGCTGCATCAATTTCATAATCTATTGCAGCAGATAACATAGCTGTTGAACAAGTCGTATCACTTGTTGGATAAAACACAACAAGTTATGGATTTTCTGCAACAACTCATTCCATTTATTGTAAAAACTCAAAACACCAAATAACTTGCCATAACAAGTCGTGTTACTTGTTGGAAAACCAAGTGAAGTAACTTAGTTGCTGCAACAAGTCCGATTATTGGTTGTAAAAATCCCAACAAGTTACAGAGCTGTTGCAACAAGTCTGATTACTGGTTGGGAAAATCCCAATAAGCTACAGAGCAGTTGCAACAGAATTATTACTTGTTGAAAACTATTCAGAAATTGCAAAACCACAGAACATACATTGGTAATTTGAGCAAGATCAACATATCATATAAACTAAGTTCACAAACACAAACAACAAAATTTTCCATTATAAGAAAGAACAACATAAAAATGTCATAAAATTCAATTTCACAAACACCAACAATAGTAATTATTATTACAAGACATTGCAAGATTAACAACTAAGGACCAATTCGGTTTGGGCATGTAGTTTTTTTTGGCCGGCTGTTTTGCATATGGAGCATTTGTTTTTCCTCGTAGGAAATGATTCCCTGATTCCACACCTCCTCTTTGTCCGTTTTCTGCTCGGTTTGATCGGATCAACATGTGGATGAGGTATTTCTCTCTCTAAAATCTCCATAGGAACTTCCCAAGATTCTTCAGAAGGCACGGGATTCATTTCCTCATAGTATGCAATTATGTAATTCTCTACCTTATAATATGGAGATGAGTAGTCATAAATCCGCCTTCCAAAGTCTTCACCATATTGGACTCAAAGCGCTGCCATAACATGTGGACAAGGTATTTGTCCAGGTCAAAAACTCTACAAGTACAAGATCTTCTTTGCAGATCGACTGTTGCAACTGAACCGTGACCGATGACGCTAAACTTATAGTTGACAATTTGATGGGCCAATAACTTATTACCCAAGTTGACAAATTTTGATATTTTTTTCCCATTGAGGGAATAAAGATGGTTGGTGAGTCGATGAACTCCATACATGATCTCATGAAATTTCTCACCAAACCTCCTGTTTATGGAATCAAATAGAGCAGTAATGGGAAATTCTCTTTCAACATTGAACATTGAGTTCACCGACTCAGAAGTGTTTGTTGTTATAAAATTATATCTGAGAAAACAAACATATTAGCGTTGGAACATGTGGCTCAACTGTTGGAAAAATCACAAGAAGTAGAACAATTGTTGCAACAAGTAACCTATTAGTTGCAGCAGATGTGTTACTTGTTGCAAACAGAAATGTGCAAATACCTATTTTCGGGGCAGAATACCCTGCTCCATCTGTGGAATCTAGCACGTTCAAGATGTTCGGCGGACCTATGAACCATATCTCTGATTTGATTGAAATGGTTATTGAAGCCATCAATATTGTACGCTTTTGATGCTTTATAAAATTGAGATGCGACCTCCCCATTGTGAAAGGCCGTTCTCATATTTTTTTCCCAAGGTGCCTCATACAAAAATCATAATGAGATGTAGGGAAGACAATTGAAACCGCCTTTTTGATACATAGATGTCTATCAAAAATTATGTACAACTCAGGGGTATCCTCTACATAGCTTATCATTTGTTCAAAAAATATTTATACGAAGCATCACACTCTTTGTCCACTACACAAAATGCCACTGGAAAAATATGATTCTCCGCATCTTGTGCGACGGCCGACAACAACACTCCTTTGTACTTGCTTCTCAAGAATGTCCCATTGACAGCTATGACATTTTTCATTTGCGCAAAATAGAGCATCGAAACCTTATAGGCTATAAAAAAAGTACTTGAACTTCCCATTTTCATCAACTTCAATGTCATCTTACTTCCTGGATTTGCAGAACGAAGCATATAACAGTATACATCAAGCACTGTATACCCGTGCTCATGTGTCCCTCTTGTCAAAGCTTTTGCAATCTCCGTGCCCTTCTAGACCTTCTAATAACTTACCTTACAACCCGATTCTACACGGATTGAGTGACTCATATCTTTTGTAGATGGGCCTATACAGTCAAGAAACCAATCTTTAAAGTATTCACTAATAACTTTCGTTGTAGCGTGTGGATTATGGCTCGTAATGTGCTCAGAACCACATGTGTGATGCTTTATGTAGGTTCTGATACAAAATCTGTCAGAACTTTAAAGTTTCACAGCCCTCAGCCACCACTTGCACTCCGAATGTACACATCTGAAGCAATACAAATTACGTGAATTAATCACCTTCTTGTTTCTAAAAAATATTTCTTCAAGCAAGAAAATTTCAACGAAGTTGCTAGTACTTCCTTGTTCTTGAATGACATTTCTTTATAAAAACCTGTTTCATCATCTTGAACATGGCTAGACCGTGTTGATTGTGTAGTGCCCACTGTATTGCTCGCAACTTCGGGTATAGGAATCTGGCTAGCCCCACTTCCATTATCTGGGATATCCATATTCACCCCATCCAATTCATTATTTAACACATCTTGTTAGTCTTGAGATAAATTGTTGTTCTCTACTGGGCTTCAACAATGTATACCCTTAAAATGGGCCTAGCTAGATCATTCAACTATGCAAACGAACTTGATCAGTTATTTTAAATGGCAAGACCCTCTGATTTTCAAAAGAAATGTGCATGTAAGTGATGGCAAGATCTTTTGGTTCACAAGTTAATTCGTGATAGGTGATGATTAGGTTCACAAAATCATCAAACACAACATCTTTTTGGACAGTCATCACTATTTTCTCTAACATGCCACTACGTTTCTATCGCCAAATATATCGATTGTTCTTCTCGATCCATTCACCATGGCAATCAACCCCTATTGTTATTGAGCCCTCCATTAGTGGTGTTCGAGGCACCTGAAGATATTTTATTTCGCAAAAAACTGGTCATGAGAGTACATACCAAACTATAACAAAATGAAACAGCTGCAGTAGTTGTTCCAACATATTGCTGACTTGTTGGAACAAGTGGACTACTTGTTGCAACATGTTATCCACCTGTTGCAACAAGTCACTAATCTGTTGGAGTCAGCTTCAGTTTTTTAGGGTACTATTTCAGACTGTTGAAGATGTCCAACAGATTAGTGAGTTGTTGCGATAGGTGGATTACCTGTTGCAACAAGTAGTCCACTTGTTGTAGCAAGTCAATAATCTGTTGGAAGCAGCTTCAGTTTTTTGGGTTCTATTTCAGACTGTTGAAGATGTCCAACAGATTAGTGAGTTATTGCAACAGGCGTATTACCTGTTGTAACAAGAAGTCCACTTGTTGCAACAAGTCAATAATTTGTTGGAAGCAGCTTTAGTTTTTTGGGTTCTGTTTCAGACAAAAATTGAAGTTGACTCAAACAGATCATTGAGTTGTTGCAGGTTATTTATACAATGTATTTAGAAATGGTTGCAACAACCACATTATCTGTTGCAACAACTACAACAGCTACTGTAAGTTGTTGGAAAATCAGTAGATTTATACCCAGATGAAAAACTGAAATAAAACAGCATTGTTTGACTTATCAAATGGGCGGAAAACACTTATGAAGTCATTGTCAGTGCTACAGAACTAAATCGAATCAAAAAATTACAAAATTGGGTGGTCTCGGTTTTTTCTTTCTTGAGCAACAATGTTGTACAACGAAGAAGAAAAAGAAGAAGAAGAAGAAGAAGAAGAAGAAGAAGAAGAAGAAGAAGAAGAAGAAGAAGAAAGCAGAACAATGGAATGAGCAGAAAACACTTATGAAGTAATTCTCAGTGCTACACGAACGAAATCCAGTCAAAAAATTGCAAAATCGGGTGGTCTCATTTTTTTTCTTTCTTGAGCAACAATGACGGACAAGGAAAAAGAAAAAGAAAGCAGAACAATGGACTATGACGAAGTAGAAGAAAGCAGCAGAATAAGAAGAAGCAAGAAAAAAAAAAAAAAACAAGCAGAAGAAGCAAGAAAAAGAAGAAAAAAAGTAAGAAGAAGAGGCAAAAATGGTGAAAACGGCACTCGGGGGAACTGACCAGGAACCTTTGGCGCCTTTTTTTCTTTCAATTTGGGTATTTTAGGGTTTATATGGGTGGGGTCAAAGTGTTAACAACAAAACTTGGGGACAAAGTGTGAAAAACAAAGCTTGGGGTCAAAGTGTTAAAAATATAACTTTTGGGAAAGTTCAAAACTCCCTAATCACTAATCCAAATTTTATCACCCCTACTCAATTAAAAAAAACTAGAGTTACCCTAACTCAATTTTGAGACTTTTTTGTCACCCTTAATTAATTAGCCCTAGTTACTCCTTCAACTTTGGTCAAATTGGTCAAATATTCTTCTTTTTTCCCTTAATATGGGTGATGGTCTTTCATTTGAATTTTAGAGCCTTTTTATTTTAGTCTGATCTGGATTTTTAGGATTAGAAACTATAGGCTAGGATCATGAGGAATAGAATTTCTTCTTCTTTCGCGGGTCCAATATGATATTTGGGGATTTGATAGCAAGGCATGAGGAGAAGAACTCCCTATCAACGAGTCCAACTCCAATTGCCTCTTAATCATCCATGATACGTAAGTAAGTGTCTGCTCAGATCCCCTTATTTGATTTTTTCTGTTCCAAGCCTATCCAATTATCTCTCAATCATGCATGATACTTAAGCAAGTGTTTGCTCAGATGCACTTATTTGATTTTTTTCTGTTCAAGCCTAATGTCTAAGCTTCATTCGACATTCTATTCAAAATAGAAAGATTTTGTGAGATATTCTGAAGTTTCATAGTTGCAGTGATTCCAAGATAGGAAGCTTACTAAGACTTGTTTTGGGATCTTTGTGAGAGAGAGCTCAAGCTCCCTTTTTAAGAAAATTTTAAGGTAATTTTTTGGATCAATTCATGGTTAAATTAAGTTAGATTGGACGCATTAATGGTTGATATTAACACTCAGTTGAATCAATAGAAATTACCCAAAGGTTCAAGAACACTCATCAATGAGAAGAGCTTTGGTTTGAAATTTATAAAGCAATCTCTCAAGCTACTCTTAGACGTTACTTTAGGATAAGATTATGAGTGCAATTGTTTGTTATGTGTCTTAGTTCAGATTCAACTACTAGTGTGATCACATCCAAACTCATGAAGGGAGGACTAGTCACCCTGCCTTTGCGTGAGTTCAGATAAGGCCATGATTAGTTACCCCATGCTTGTATGAAGCTATGTATGTTGTGGGAGATGGTTGATTATTCCCCTGTATGTAGATCTGACATACGCAAGACATAGTTACATACTTATTGAAAGTGTCAGCGTCACTTTTCGTGCGTATCGCTAGACGACAGGTACGCAAGGGCACAATGTGAAATCTCTTTTCATGAAAGATTATTTGATTTTAAATAACTCGGCCTTCAGTTTCAGATCAATTTACAGTTCTGCTTACATTCTACAATTTCAACTTCAATTCAGTTATCATCTTATAGTTCAACTTCTAATTCTTCTTTATCAATCTTTAGTCTTTTTAAAATGCTTATTTGTTATATATGCAGATATTACCCTTGGATATAATGTTCCCCCAGAAAGTCTTGCGCCATCTTTTAGGAGGTAGTCTACTAGAATTACTAACATACCCTATTAGTGGTACTTAGCACATTTGGGCCTGCCTACATTGTCATGGCAGGTGTTGAGACAGTTGACAGCGAGACACATGATTAGATTCAAACAATATTGACCCTGTCGATAAATGTCATTGATTATTTTCATGGATGGCCACTTCCTTTAAGTTTACATCATGTTTTAGATATTTTACTATTGTCGGGGAATGCCTCGTAAACTTGTGGACTCATATTCTTAATTAAAGACTCACAACTTGTTAGTAGGTACATTTTTTAGTTACTTTAGCACTAGATGTTATATTCAGTATATTAGATAATAATAATATTATTAATAATAATAATAATAGTAATAGTAATAATAATAATAATAATAATAATAATAATAATAATAAAAGCTTCAATGATTATTGTTAATCAAGGTAGCTTAATTAATTATCTATCATTCATTTAGATGCAAGGTTCGCTTGATAGACAGTAAAGTCCGATGCCAAGCACGTTCCACCTAATTTAAGGACATCCGATCCTTAAAATGCGCTGGTTTCATCCTATTTTTACCATAATAGATGGAGGGGAGAGAGAAAAGTCCAAATAAGAGAAAGAAATCATTTACCACTACCAATTTCACCCATTCGAAAAGGAAGGGGAAACTAGGGTTAGATGAGATAGCTGATAAAGATGAGTGTTGAGGCTATGATTGGGAAAATTTGGAGCTTAACTATGGTAGGCGTTGGTTAATCTCAAATGTCGATTGAAAGGAGGTGAGCGACTTAGATTAAAATGGATAGTTAGTCAATTTGATAGGTAGGTAGGTAGGGATTTGGCTATGTTGATAATTTGGGTCACAAGGGGTTTGATTTTGGTTGGATGGGGTGTTTCGTATTAGGTCGGTTGGATGGGGTGTTTAGTTGGTGATGGTTTGAAGTACGAATGAATTGGACTAATGATTTTGGATTAAATAAAAGGGAGATTGACATGCACATGCTATTGCAAATATCAATAAATAAATAAATAAATAAATAAATAAAGTGTGCTCTAACATCATGTTGAAGTGTGTGACCATCATGGTATCAGAGCAGAAAAAGGGGTTTTGGGATCGAATCTCATCGCCACCCATTATCCAAAAGAATTTTTACGTGCTTGACACACGAGAAAAAAAAAAAAAGAATTAAGCCCGCACATGAGGGGGGTATTGAGAATATAATTAAGTGAACAAAATATGCTCTCTCTAACAGCTTAAGCTTTTAGTTGAGATGGTCGCACACTTCAACACATACAACTCCTACGTAGAATTAACATATTTTTTACCTAATATTTTATTTACCAACTTAGGCTTAAAAATGATGGCATTATGTAGCCAATCTTGTATCTGGCCTCTAAATCATGTTGAACATAATATTCTTTCCCTTACAATCTTGCTGAACGGAGTATTCCCCCCTCCCCCCTAAAATCATGCTATGTTTGGCATACTTAAAAAATAATAATAACATAACAATTGGGAGCCGAATCCAAAGTCACTTCACTTTTTTGCATGTGATATTGATACGTCGTATGATTTTGATGTATTGCGGTATACATAAAGCAGTAGTCATTTAGTTAAACTAATAAATTGTTTGGTATTAAAAGAAATATAACGTCATATATATTTTTATAATACGGAAAATGATCAAAAATACCTCTGAACTTTCAAATAGTATTTATTCATGCCTTCCGCTATACTTTTCGTCCAATTGTCTCCTACTGTTATACTTTGGCACTGATTTTCCCTAATTTAAATGGAGTGACACGTGACAGCCTGATAATAAAATGACCCATTCCCAATTTTAATATCCGGTTCTAATTAAAACCCACCTCAAATTTTGACCCACTATCCGGTTCTATACATATTTTATACATGAAATCCTGAGCGAGGTTCGAACGTGATTTTTTCCAGAAACTTAACATGAAATTTATACAAAATTTATATAATTATATACATTTTTCATACCAATTTTATACACAAAATTTTGAGTAAAATTCTAAGTTTTGAGCGAGATTCAAAGTGTGATTTCGCATATGTTTTTTTTGAAAAACTCATCTTATGTTTGATAAACGAAAATCTACCGCTACGTTTGATAAATATGAGTCTTATTTTTAGTATATATTTTTCCAAAAGAATATCTTCGTCATAAGTCGAGCTATCCGATAGCCCACATCTCCCTCTCGTGGAACGAAAAACTTGGCCCTAATGGGCTTTCTTTTCATGTAGAGTGTTAAAAGAAATGGAGGAATAATTACGGCCTAATACCCACAAGTGATCTAGTTTACCAAAATTAGCCTAACAAACCACTTTTTACCTTAAATATTCCTTTGCCTATCTAGTTTGCAGCCTAAGACCACCCTTCAGCCTTCAGACGCTCCATCTTCTTTGGCCCTCAATACCCACCCGCAACTTCGCTAACCCACCCCAACCTCACTCATTTTCCATGATCTTTTTTTTTTTTTTTGGTTCTATGATTGATAAGAAGAAAATTTGGAAACGAAAATTTCGTATCAAGAATCTCTCTAAATACACACACAAAGATATTTCTTCCATGGATTTGTTGTTCATGTAGCAGATCTTGCGACTTCAATGAAGGAATCTTTCCATTTCTTAGGCTGAATAACCGTTCAAGAAATCAATTCCACTATTCGAACTTTCCACATGTTTTAGAAAGACTGATTTAGTGTAAGCATTGAATTTGATTCAATGGTTTTGTTTGTTTTAATTGGTAATAAAAATGGAGGATAGAGGAGAATCGTTCGTAGCAGTAAGGATATCTCAAGGATTTGAAAGAGGAGAGTGGACTCAAATTGGGGGTTTAAATTCCTTATCTATACACTGTAAATTGAGTTGGTTCATGTGTTTATACAAAGTATATACATAATATATACAAAGTATATTAATGTAAATATGTAGCTATACTTTGTATACACTATAATTTGAGTTGCTTTCATGTGTTTATACAAAACATATACATTATGTATACAAAGTATATTAATGTGTGTGTGTGTGTGTCTATACACACACCGAGTACATATACATTACTATACACCGATACTACAATAGTGGGCTAGAATGATACAGTGGGTTAGTTTGGGTGCAAACTAGGTACGTGTGCGGTATATATGAGTTATTTCCCCAAAAAATAGTGGCTTAGTAAAAGCAACTTGGGCAAATTTGGCATGAAAGAAAATGGAGAGAATTGAGAGGTTGGAATTGAGAAGTAAAAAAAATTAACAATATTCCCTTTCTGAATAAACTGAAGTTAGTGCGGATAAATTGTAGCCAACAGATTTTGTCTTGATAAGTTTCAAGATATGAATCAGTGACTAAGGTCGTGTTTGGTATGATTTGAATTGGGGGGAAACACCAATTCAACACTAAAAAGGGATAACAAGAAATTGGGATGAGAATTGAAGAAAAGGGGATAAGAAATAGAGGATAAAAGCAAGACCCAATGAATAATGAACCTATGAGCAAACCTAAGTATATGAAACCTAGACCCTGTCAATTTGATTCAATTCAAAGAACCTATGCTATGTGAAATCAAGGCAAGGGAAATTCAATTGAATCCACAAATGAACAACCCTTGAAATCAATGGAAATCGGTTCAAAACCAATAATGGAATCCACCGTTAACTATTACTAATCTAAAGCTATTCCTAGCTAAACAATCTATCTCTCCAAAGAAGTATTCTCAATTCATCATAATTCATAAACTAAGTGTAAATGAGGTAGATCCTCCTACTTATACTACTAGGAAATTAAAAGACAACTACCTATTACATATTTGCCCTTAATGAGGCAAGGGGCTTATTTGGCTAGTTGGGATGTTGACTTAGAATGCGAAATGTTTCTTCCTTGCACAAATAGCCAACTCCCGATCTTGTCCAAGTTTGCAAGTGTAGTCAATTTGCAGAAATGTTCCTGTTTGCACGTTTGGTCACTTTGCGTTTATACTCTTCTTGCACTTCTAGCCACTTGTGCATTTGGTCCCCTTTCTAGTAGCTTCTTCTACAATCAACTCCCAAGCCACCTTCCACACATCATAAGCCATCTTGTGTGGCTTGTAGGAGCCTCTAAAGGCCTTCAATGCCATCCTTACCATCCAAGCCGCTTGTAGAACTTGAAGTCCATAACTTGGCTTTAGATGTAAGACTTTAGATGATGTGTGCCATGTAGGATCCTATCATCCTCCCCTTATTCAAATGGATTCGTCCTCGAATACGAACCTAGCAAAACCCAAGAGAGGACACACAAAAACATACTTCTCAAGGATTGACGGTTAGCACACAAAACCATGATCACATGTTCATGCCAAGGATGAACAAATTTGTGGTACAACCACACATCAATGACAATCATAATTAACATTTGCACACATGAGGTATCAAGAAGTTAATCCCTCCAAGGTTCATGACATAAATGTAAAGTAATAAAACCAATGCATGTAAAATATGAAGCCTGTAAAATTACATTGGTTCTATTTGACATGAAGCACCATGAAGATTCAATTTTCAAGCAAGGACTCTTCCAAAATGGTGTCCCTAAATCACACGAGGTATCACCCGGATCAAATGGGTAGATTACCCACCTAGTATGGTCAAGGACACAATCATTTACCCTATAAGAGTCTCCCTTAACATAAGATGCACCCAAAACATATACATGAGCGTCATCAAATGCAAACAAGTAGTAAATAAAGGTATTGTGTAAAACATCTTCTCCCTTAACATAAGATGCACCCAAAACATATACATGAGCGTCATCAAATGCAAACAAGTAGTAAATAAAGGTATTGCGTAAAAAATCTTCCTCTTCTATATTATCCTCAAGTGTAACCTCACTACTAGAATTTAAAACAAGATCATCCAATAGGTTACTATGAAGTTGAGCATGAAAGGAAGAATTAGCAATTTCTAAACAACGTTCGCCTTTGTTTTGTACACTTTCTTTCCCACAAATGGATCACAATTGGACCAAGGAAGATCTCCATCATGGGAAAGAGTGTCATCATTCCATAGTGGGTTACACATCACATTATAGTCTTCAAAGGAATCCAAATGCTCAACATTGCCAAACACCCCACTAGGTTCATCATTCCCAATAGTTATGTCAATATCAAATAACACATTATATATAAAGAGAGAAAAATTAATGAAGCATGCAATCTCACTCTCAAAAAGACAAAGGTCATTCTTCAAAGCATTTTCAATCTCATGAGTATCTACTTGACACATAACACCTTTAGAATCTTGAGTCTTAACAAATGACAACAAATCAAGGTCGTGAGACTCATCTCCATAAGTGTCAAACACGGGTGGTGTGTCATATTCACATTCAATATCGACTTGGCTAACTTCATCACTAAATTAAGATTCATTAAGCACATCACGACATTTCTCAATTAGTGGACTATCGATACAAGCAAGTTGACCAAAACAATTGTCATCCACACTAGTTGGACACAAATCGACCTTACTAGAAGATTCAATTCGGTCATCGCTAGGATCAACTAGTGGGTGTCCTAACAAATCACATGACAAAGTACTAATATGCATATCAAGAGGATCAACACTAGGTGGACACAACTTGAACTCAAAAGAAGAGTCAAGATAGTCATCAATAGGATCAACTAGTGTTGGATCACCTATATCAAATACATTGTCAATTGTCGCAATAGCACTAAGAACATCACAT
Organism: Lycium barbarum; assembly: GCF_019175385.1. Lineage (NCBI taxonomy): Eukaryota > Viridiplantae > Streptophyta > Magnoliopsida > Solanales > Solanaceae > Lycium > Lycium barbarum. Next base: position 121,970,391 of record NC_083338.1, read on the forward strand.
GTTAAAGACTCATTAAGCTCAATTAAGGACAAGCTATCATTTACACTCACTTCAACAACATGGTCAATCACATCATTTGTGGTGTTAAGATTAGTTATATTACCTTGTAGTTCGCACGCAACATCTCCTTTACCTAGGATTTCAACTGTGGAGTCCATGTGCTCCTTCGGGAAGCCTTCAACTACCTCAAGAACTTTCAAAGTTTGACGCTCAACATTCGGTTTGCTTCCAAGAATACCTGCACCATTTTTCAAAAAACTAGAGAAGAAAGAAAAGTTACAAGGATTAGAATGGGGTTGTGACAACTCCCTCACATCAATCCTTACAACCTCTCATTTTTCCACTCTAGAGTTGTCACTTTTCACTCCCTTACTCCTCTCAATATTTTCTCTTTCGATTTCATGGGAGTTAGGACAAGTGCCAAGTATTTCTTTGGAAGGATTAAAGAAACCCTACACTTCCATCTTCTCATTCACTTCACAAGGGTTGGATGGATTTTCCTTCATTTGTTGCCCCTTGAGTAAGTGTTCCTTCAAGAGGTGTACATGCTCCAACATCTCTTTGATACATTCACCTGCGCTTGTTTCTTCTTTAGGAAGTACGGGTGGAAAGAGAAATCTCCCTTGTTTGTCCACTACATACTTGCACCATTCTTGCCCATATGAAACTTTATGTTCTTGAAACCAAGGATTTCCCAAACACCAGTGACAATCGTCTAGGGGTAGCACATCACACCAAATGTCCTCTTAGTAGTTGCCATGGGTAAAGGATACTCTTGCACTCCTATCAGCCAAGTGCCCTCCTTGATAGTAGGGATCTCGTCTCATCACACATTCAATACCCAATGTCTCAACCACTTGAGGTGCAAGATAGTTTCCATAGCTACTATCATCCAACACAAGGACATATCCCGCACTACTAAGTAAATTCACTTTTGTCTCAAGAATCCCCCTCTTCGGGTCATTTCTCTCTTGAGACCTTACATCTCTTCTACCTTCATCACCTATCAATACGTCCCTCCTATCTTCAACATCACAACTATATCGAGAACATGGCACATTTGCATTAGCATAGGAAGAATGATTCATTATTTTCGTGAAGTAGGAAATGTAGACTCTTCTCTTCTCTTAGGTCGACTTCGACTTTGCTCAGCCCACACATTTATACCATTTTTCCCAAAATAGGTAGTGTCACAACTCAATGTATGTGAATATCTACTAGAGGATTCCTCACAAGGTTCATGTTCAAATTCACTATCCTCACGAGCATATTCACCATAAAGTACATAACCATAAGGCTCACGTTCATCACAACTTCCCATTTCATGCAAGTTTCCATCAATTGGCTCATAACGTAAGTGTGAAGAAGGGATATACCTCAAGTCGCCTCCACGTCCATGGTGTGTAGCATGAGACTCTTCATAACTCTCGTCTTCACCATAGGACTCGTCATCAAACTCCTCTACTCCTTCATCGTCTTCATAAGACCCATGAAAATCACTCACTTCATAATTACCCCTTGAATAGTAAGGTTCACTTTTATTTTGGTTATAATCATATGGACCATCATAAAACCCATGAATACTATCATCTTCATTATCATTGTAAGCATAGTGATGCTCACCATCATCATCATGAGTCATATCTTCTCCCTCATAGCCTTCGTCGCTATCGTAGTCATACCCTCCATTGCTAGAGGCATAACTCTCCAATTCGTCACCACAAGATCCCGAGGCTATGGATGACATCCTTATCTCTCCTTGTCCTTATGACTCCTCTTCTTATACCTACAAAACGAGCAAACAAGATTAGTAGTAAAGTTCCTCGCGTCACTCGTATTTGCACTCAAGCTTACCTCTCAATCTAAAGGTTCTTCCAAAGTTGGCCAAGAACCGCTTATCCAAATTAATTCACAAGGTTGCTAATCTTTGTGGAAGAATAGATTCTTGTTAGTTGAAAGACGAACGACTCGATTAAATGAAAGGACTTGAGCCAAGAAGCTTCAACGATATTAAAATGAGAAAAACTTAAAAAGAATTGGCATGAAAGAAAGACGAACTCAAGAACTAATTAACAACAAGTAAGATCGATTACGCGTTGTTAAGTAGTTAGGAGAATCAAAGAAGTGAATTAGAAATGAAAGGAATTGAAGTGGGATCAATATATGTTTACCTTGACAAGTACGGAAGACCTCAAGATTATATGATCAACATGGTTTTATACGGTTTGAATTTTGGAGCTATATGGTCAGTAAGATATAATACGGCCAAGATATACGGTCAAGCTTCACTTATACGTTTGGGTAGTTGACTTGTACGACCCGTATGTTGAGTTATACGGTCAACCTTCCTTCACTTATACTGGCCGTATAAGTTTATACGGTCAGTACCTTTGGACCGTATCAAATGACCTTCGCAAAGAGTAAGCTCCAAATTATACAGTCAAATTTCATGGACTATATATCACTATGTTGTCCGTGAAAGTGTCCATTTTTAAGGACCAAAATTGGGACAAAAACTAGTCCAAACAGCTTGCCTTTCATGGCCAACTTTTATGGACCATATAATATTATATGGTCCGTATAATAACACCCGAATCTGAACTCTTCTGTACTTCGTTGGGCTGGTGATTTGTGCACGATTCTCTTGGATTTGCTGACCTATTATTGGGACCCAATCAACCTAGGATTTACCCTTTTGGGATAGAAAACACTTTTTTCATAATTTTGGAAAATTCTTTTGGATCAAAACCACATTTTGGTCACCTTCTTCCTTATGAAGATTTGAATATCTTCAAGAACACCAAGAACATTCAAATTTTCAACCCCTTCAATTTCAACTCCAATTGATCCCAAATTTCGAATCTAGCCTCCCTTCAACCTAGATAACAAAGCCCACTCCGAATTGAGACCAATTGAATACCACAAATTGAAGACCCACTTTCAAGTTCTTCAAGTCCTTTAAACCTTCAAAACCCAAAAATGGCAGATCCTTCAAATTAGCTCAAATTTTGGATCTAAGTTCTCTATGATGTGGAGAACAAAGCCCAATAGGTTTCCACCTCCAATTTTATCTCTTTCAACAAAAACCCAAACTTGTTCTTTAAGCTTAAAGCTCCAACAATGGTGAAATTCTCAAAACACCTTCAAACTCCACCAAACTTCAGATTTAGATGTATTACACCTCAACAAACTCAAATCCAACTTCAAAAACACTCAAATCAATCCACAACTTCCATTTTTAACTTTTTTTGGAATTTTTGAAATATATATATATATATATATTGAAATTTTTGAATTTGAGCCTAGGATTAGAAATTGTAGGAACAATCTCTTAGCCTATGCTATGATGATGATGCGATTTGAATTGGGTAAAAACACCAATTCAATACTAAAATGCGGAATTAAAGGATAACAAGAAATTGGGATGAGAATTGAAGAAAAGGGGATGAGAAATAGAGGATAAAAGCAAGACCCAATGAATAATGAACCTATGAGCAAACCTAAGTATGAGACCCTCTCAATTTGATTCAATTCAAAGAACCTATACTATTTGAAATCAAGGCAGGAGAAATTTAATTGAATCCACAAATGAACAACCCTTCATGAAATCAATGGAAATCAGTTCAAAACTAACAATGGAATCCACCGTTAACTATTACTAATCTAAAGCTAATCCTAGCTAAACAATTTATCTCTCCAAAGGAGTATTCTCAGTTCATCATAATTCATAAACTAAGTGTAAATGAGGTAGATCCTCCTACTTATACTACTAGGAAATTAAAAGACAACTACCTATTACATATTTTCCCTTAATGAGGCAAGGGCCTTGTTTCGCTAGTTGGGATGTTGACTTGGAATTCGAAATGTTTCTTCCTTGCACAAATAGCCAACTCTCGATCTTGTCCAAGTTTGCAAGTGTAGCCAATTTGCAGAAATGTCCATGTTTGCACGTTTGGCCACTTTCCGTTTATACCCTTCTTGCACTTCTAGCAACTTGCGCATTTGGTCCCCTTTCTAGTAGCTTCTTCTTCAATCAACTCCCAAGCCACCTTCCACACATCATAAGCCATCTTGTGTGGCTTGTAGGAGCCTCCAAAGGCCTTCAATGCCATCTTTAACATCCATGCCGCTTGTAGAACTTAAAGTTCCATAACTTGGCTTTGGATGTAAGCCTTTAAATGAAGTGTGCCATGTAGGATCACATCAATGATGGAAAATGTTTTCAACAAAATATTTTCTTGTAAAATAAATGGTTTTCTACTCATTTTCTTGTGTTTAATACGAAAGTTGAAAAACATCATTTTAAGAGCATTTGCATATACTCAAAGCAAAACTATTATGAAGTTTTTAAATTCAAAGTGAAACTTTTGGTGGTGGGGAGTACCGGTTGAGAGGTGAGGTAATCAGAGGGGGGGGGGGGGGGGGGGGAGCTTTCTTTAAAAAAAAAAAAAAGGGAGCAGATGGGGTGTTGTAGAGAGGGGTAATAAACCTTTTTGCATTTTTTATATAAGTAAATAAAATATATGAAAAAGAAAAAATCGGAAGGAAAGAAGGGGAGGGGGGTTGTTCGGGTGGGTTGCTTTGGGTGGGGTGTGGGGGTTGTGGGGTGTAGTTTGGGGGGGGGGTGGAGTTGGGTTTATGGGTATTTTTCGGGAGGGGGGGTGGTCGTGGAGGTAGGCGTATGGGGGGGGGGGGGATGCGTTGGTGTGTTTTTATTAATCCGGAAAGTGTTTTCCCTCAAATTTTTATGGAACACATTTTCTCCTATTTTTAGGATAACATTTTCCAAGATCTAAGGTGCAACTAAACAAGAGAAAACAGGAAAACATTTTTCGTTGTACCAAGCACACCCTAAAACAAAACTTGAGAAAAAAGTAATCCCATTTTGAGAGTATGAATTTGAGTTTGTAAAGGAGGTCCCTTTCTAAAATTATAGTCCTTCCTCTCCCAACCAAATCCTCCGTAAAGGAAAAAAAAAAAAAAAAAAGCACCATCTCCTCCTGTTGGCCCCATCTTAATCCTCTCCTTCTCATCTAACTTGTGGCTTATTCGGATTAGAAAAGTTTTGAAAAATAAAAGCAACCTTTTTGTTTCAAAACTTGATTTTGTTGCAAAAACCAAATTTAATTGTTATTCTAAAAAAAAAAAAGATATAATCTTTGCACTAAAAAAGTAGGTGCTTTTCAAAAAATAATTCTTAAATCAAAATAAGCCTTTTCCGAGATAAAAATAGTTATGCAAAAATTAAACCCAAGCTAACTTTAAGTGTTGTCTTAGATGTTTTTTTTTTTTTTTTTTCTGGCTCCTTTCAAAAATCTAAGCATAGATTTTGGGGTAGAAAGCGTGTGGTAAAGAGAGCAGTGAATGCAACAGGTGATGAAATTTAGGTACATATTTAATTCGGTGTTTACACTCAACTACATTATAGTACAACTTTTTTTTTTGAAGCAAAAGTCCACCAATGGTGGAAGTCAGGGTTTAGACATGACCCTGGACCTGTATATTATCAAAAAAATGTAAGTATATGAATGAGGACATAAACCATAACATCTCGAATGATGTGAAAAATGAAGTTAGTCACTGTGATATACAAAAGATGAGGGGAAGAGTAATATACACAGCTTCCAATCTCATAAGGGTTATCCTGAGAAGAGGAAACTAGAGAGATCAATAGAAAACGGATGTCAATGTGCTTTTAGAGATTGAATCATTAAAACAAAATGGGTTTTTCTCTACGAAATTGGGAGTTCCTTGAAGATCCATTCTCATGAATACTTTAACTGATTCAGGAAATGAATTAATATGATCATAAGCAAAAGAGTTCTCACCAATATTGGCAAGATGGTCAACAATATGATAATCACTACCAAAAAACTGTAATTTCCAACCTCAAAAAATAGACCTCACTTGAGGTCGGAAAAATTGACCTTATTTGAGGCCGGAAAAAAAAAAAGCGACCTCATGAGGTCAGTATAAACATCCTCTTTTTTTTTTTTTTTTACAGAACTGACCGCACTAAGTCTGTAATTTAATAATAAATTTCGGAAAACAAATTACGACCTCAGTAGGTGTCAAAGGTGTCCCTCAAAATAGTACTGACCTCACGAGGTCGGTATATAAATTAAAAAAATTAAATATATAATTAATTGAGCGACTTCATGAGGTCGGAATGCATAATTTAAAAAATCCAAAAATAATTTTACAATTACCAACCTCACCAGGTCAGAACATTTCAAAAAAATAATTAAATTGCGGTAACTGACCTCACGAGGTCCGTATTTGATCAAAACCCGGTCAACTATTTAATTAAAATATTCTTTTAAATTACTAAATAAAATAATTAAATTGAGGTCGGTAAATCAAACTAAAATCATACTAACATCACTTTTTCCCCATTTTCGCATTCCCTCTCTCTCTCCGATTGCCTCGCTTTCAACCATCACCAGCGACTACCCTTCTTCCCCCGTCACCTGCTGTCCCTAACCCAAAAAATAATATAATGTATCGACCTAATGATGTCATTAATATTTTTGTAGAAAAAATATTAATTTAATATATTGACCTCATGAGGTCGGTATATTAATTTATTTATTTTTTGTTTTGGGGAATCCTGTGTAAAAGCTTACCTAACTCATGATGTCGGCTTTTCCCGACCTTATGAGGTCGGAACCGACCCCCAACATAATGTTGAGGTTGGATTTTTTTCCAAAACTGACCTCATGAGGTCGGAACCAACTCCCGACATAATGTTAAGGTTGGATTTTTTCCAAAACTGACCTCATGAGGTCAGAAATATCAAAATTTTTAGGTCAGTTTTCCGCATTTGTTTAGTAGTGAATTAAGGTGAGAATATATAATATTAATTAATCATTCAAGTGATAAATCTTTTCTTTCTTATATAGAAATGGGAGTTTGTGGAGTTTGTCATGGACAAACAAGGGTAAAAGTGGAATTAAGCATTTCCTCATGATTAACAATGTTGTACTCTTTGCTTTACATTTCAATTCCTATTTTATCCCTCTTAGTGTGGGACCAACTAATCCTTTTAGGATTTTTAAGTCTTTTTTTTTTTAACCTTTTAAAAAGGAATCTAATTACGTGATACAATTTTTAGGAAATAGTATGCATATACTCTTATCGCTAAATTTTACATGTAATTGTATATGTCAATTACTTTTTAAATTACAAGTATCTCAAGAAGAGAATAATTACTTTTCAAATTATAAGTATCTAAAGAAGAGAATAATTTAATTAAAAATAAAATCTTCGTTTAATGATAATTATTCTTCAAAATTGATTTCAAATTTAGAATAAAACAGGGGAACCAAATTAAAATATTTAATTAGGTGGAAAGACTTTTGTGGATTAAAATTTGCACAATAATTCTAATTTACTATTTCATTCTCACATAATCAGAGACTCAACAATGATACTTACCATATCAAGTGCAAATTCTATAATTAATCCTTTTTAAAATGTATTCTTTAGAATGTAATAAGTTAATGATGATAAAATGAACTTTAATTTAAAGTCCATACTAGAAAGAATAAACTATTTGAAATATCTTAAAAGAAATTTAATACTCCTTCTGATTCAAAAAGAGCGTCCACTTAGCCTTTATTTTATTTATTTTTGTTAAAAAAGAGTGTCCACTTACCAAATCAAGAAAGAATTAATCTTATTTTTTCAAATTTGCCCTTATTAAGTGTTAAGTGATCAAATCTCAATACCTATTTAATTAGGAATAATTTGTCAGATTACCTATTTTGTCTAGGAATTAGTATTTTCTAAAAGGTGTGCATATGGTTAAATGAACACTCTTTTTGAACCGGAGTGATTAATGTAAAACGAGAGAAAAAAAAATATTTCTTTCTATTTTACAACATATTGCATTAATTTTGAAAAAGAAATTATGTGCAAGAAATAGATGGAAAAAAAATGACTACATATTCATGCACTTTATATATAAGCATGAACCAAACCAAAAATTCATGTGTAAGTATTTATTAAACAAGTGAAAGAATATTGATGATGATGATGTATATAAATAGCAAGAATAAATATGAGGGGATTGCAATATGCATGTGCATATGTGTTGTCAAAGAGTTTGAATAATTTAAAAAAAAAAAAAATTATTACACAGGGGTGGGGGAGAGGGAAATGAGAAAGGGATTAAAATGTGGGGATTCGAATTCTCACCAACAAGATAAAAATTCAGATAGCCAACCAACTGAAGTATTTGATAATGAGGAACTCAGAAAGATAGAAAAGATACTTGTTATTTGATAATTTAGTTCACCGGTATGAGAAGACAACATACTAATTAAGTTTCCCATTATATTGCATATTTATATTACGATTATACAATTTATGTTAGAATATCTTCGCTTGTGAAAAAGCACGAGCTAATAGGAGTAGTATAGAAGAAGCAAGGCTTAGATTACCGCATCCTACACTACTTTGCATTTTTCATTTATCGCCTATGCATTTTCCAACTCTTTTTATCTTAAAAGATCTCCAGTGGCATATTGATTTGACAGTCAAGACTAAATTATGGTATGAAATACTTGAAGATAGGCTACATCAACCTTTTAAGAATCTACTTAGTTTTATAGCTTTCAATCTCACGTAAAATAAAAACTAGAATAATTGAATACGTTACTTTTGTTGAGCTGCATCATGTTGTTTATGTTGTTATACATTCATGACAATCAGTTATGATGCTTAAGCATATTATTGTTACCTTAAGAGTCGCCAGCTTGCTGAAAATACTAGAATCAAATAGTCTGATTGCAATTTTTCTCATGTTGGGTCCCGCGCTCACGGACATACCATACTAGTCATAAAATATATATCAAAGTAAAACATGTCATATTTTCATAAATTTAATATAAGCATTGAGTATGGATAATTTTCTTTAATGATATTTCACGTTGAAGATAGAGGTCCCATTGGTGCCGGACGGATATGAAAAGATGGGTTAAAGATAATTTCCACTTTCCAAGCAATAATATGTTGTCGGATTTTGAGGCGAAAGGTGAAAAAGCACAAGCAATAATTGCACATCACGACAAATTATATCACCAAATAGTCGAGAGTTAATTTTTCAATTCCTCATCCAACTGACAATTTATTTATTTTTTTACAGAATTTATTAAATTTGTTCATGTTAAAATCATCCAATTTACCTTCTCTATCAAAGTTTGATAAATACTTTGCGTTTACACCAAATCAATAAAGCTAATTTTTAATAATTAAAACTCAAAAAAAAAAAAAATACATATCATGTATCATGGCCATTATAATAAATGTGTATGTCAAAAACACATGCCATGCATCCCGACATACATTTTCCTTTTGCTCAATTTTGGACAATTGAAGCCCTCTTCACACAATGATAAATACTTATTTCCACTGTGTTTACTAAATTACAGTTTACCGTAGTCAAGTAATAAAGTGAAAATATAAACTAATTTAAACATTATTATGATTAGATGTTAATTGTATATATTCAAAAATATGTCATGCATCTATTAATTTGGTGGAAACATATGATTGTGAATAAATTTTAACCCTTCCAACCCCCTTTGCAACATCTCTTACTTTTTCAACGTCTTTTTTTAATATTTAAATTTTAACCTCGACAAAAGTTACTACTAAATCAGAGGTTAGATCTGGTGTTCTTTTTAATTGTGTTTTATCACATGCCACAGACAAATATATGGGCGGTTTTTGCGTCCATTATCTTCCCAACATATACAAGTAATTTTATGCTTGACTTCAAAAAAAATAAAGAGCCTTAAAGTTATAATTTGTTCCCCATCCCCATGAAAAGTTATTTAAGTATTACTTTGACACCATTAAAAACTGAAAATATGTATGAACAAAGAATATTTATACCAAATCAAGTATCTTAACCATAACAATGGCAAATTAAAGTGAGAATTACGTATTAATCAACATCCGTGCGCTAAAAGTTTATATTCATGTGTCTTGCATTTATTTACTGGTGCAAACATCGAAAGCCGCTATAAGTTTTTCCTTAAAGCATCTTGCTTCTATTACCTTAAACAGCCTTCAACCTTGCCTTGAATTTCACCAAAACTCAGACTATAGTACCTTTTACTAATAAAAAAAAGAGTTTTTAGATACTAATTCCATTCCCAACATATACAAGTGATTTTATGCTCGACTTCAAAACAATTAAAGAGACTTAAAGTTATAATTTGTTCCCCATCCCCATGAAAGTTATTTAATTATTACTTTGACGCCATTAAAAATTGAAATATGTATGAGCAAAGAATATTTATACCAAATCAAGTAACTTAACGATAACAATGGCAAATTAAAGTGAGAATTACATATTAATCAACATCCATGCGTTGAAAGTTTATATTCATGTGTCTTGCATTTATTTACTTGGTGCAAACATCGGAAGCCGCTATAAGTTTTTCCTTAAAAGTTCATTTTGCTCCTATTACCTTAAATAGACTTGCCTTGAACTGTCACCAAAACTCAGACTATATGCCTTTTATTAATCAAAAAAAAGAGTTTTAGATAATAATTCCATAGTATTTCCTCCAAAAAAGTGGAGCATATTTAAAAACGTAAAATTAGGACTGTACATAATATTCCAATATTCCTCCAAAGGAAGAAAAAAAAACAAAAGAAAAGAGAAGAAACAATCATATTACAAAATTTTAACACAAAAAGAAAATGAAGAAACATATTTTCATCCACCAACAAATTAAAATAAAAGTTCATATAATTTAACATATATTATAAATTTCAGTAAAGGTGATTTATAAAAGCCAAAGCATTGCTAGAAAGTTTAGTAACATAAGAAATGGTAGCACTAATCTTATTCTTCACAGCAGGATTCACTTTCCTATCAGAGAAACCATCCAAGCAAGAATTTGCATCACTTATGACAGCACTTGCATAAGTCTTAGCATTATCCCATTGAAAATCCTTGTCTGGATCATTAAGATGATCCATGGCACCAAGTGTCTCTTTCAACTCATACACTGCATCTTTCAAGTCACCAATGCAGTCTTTAATGGCAGCCGCCTCGTATTTCGTAATCCCTTTCTTTTTCCCAAGCTCTGATACCATGTCGGAAGCGTTTCGCGCGCCATCTATGGCTATGTCAAGGGCAGTGTCACAGAGCTTGATAGGGTTACTTTGGACAGAAGAGGCATAAGGGAGAAGGGTGTTTAGGCAAATGGTAGGGTATGTTGTGATATTGCATTTGGATTTGATGAAGTTGGAATTGGAGTTGGCATGTGCTTTGGATATTGTGAATAATAATATAATTAGAAGAATTGGGAAGAGGGACTTGATCAGCTTTCGGGGATTGGGGCTACAATTTTCCATTGTTAGCTTTGTTATATTGGAATTTAGAATTGGAGAATTGGACAGGTGAGTGAGGGTGTTGGATTTTTAGACAAAAGGGTGGATATATATAGACTATAGAGAGTTCAATGTCAGGTGAATTCAATTTCTTTTTATCATATTGGTATTCGGGTCAGCCTGCGTACATCTCGACAATTTCGCCTAATACCTGCTATTAGTGGTGGCAATCAATCCATATTTGGTTGACCCGCCTAATCTATTCATACTAAACCGTATTCCACCCGCCCATTTAAAATATTACTAGTAAATATGGGTTAACCCATTTTTAACCCGCGATATAATGAATAACAAATGAGTCGAATGTGGGTTGAATATGGGTTGGCCAAACCCGCCTATTTATTTTCACTACTTATTGTTTTCCACTAAAATAGGTATGAGATAATTCTGTCCACCAATATAATGCTTAAGCAAATGAAAAAAAAAAAAACCTATTGCATTTTTTTGTCACTGTTGGAATTGCCTCTCATAATTCTCGCCCACAATATCTTACGCCATGATTGGTGATGCATGTATGAAAATATTTAATTATTAGACTTGTGTTGATAATAAAGTATGTACAAAATGTGAGTTGTGAAAGACAGATGTGAACAATATTTCTTGCTGTCATATAGGGCAGCTAGCAATCACATGCAGATTCAAGTCCCGTGAACTAAGTTACATCATTGATTCAATAATTGTACTGAAAATATCATATCAAGCAGTTAGAAGGGAATTTCCCATGTCAACATTGAATACTGATTAAAAGAGGAAATAGAATCAGAATATCAGATGGAATTTTCTATATGTGTAATTTTCTTAGTTGGAATAAGATATATATATCTACCTGCATTTGATCATAGTCCCTAACAATACATTCATTAATACCAATGTCTGACTACTGCTTGGGAGAATAAAATGGAGATCTCTTATCTTAAACTATTTCTATTCTAACGTCAAAGAGTTTGCATAACAAATGCAACCTACTATCATAATTCGTTTTGTAAGTAAATCTAATTTTGAAATTGTGATGGTTTTAACGCTTTACTTCCTGTTTCAAATTGATTTTTACTTCTTCTTTTTTTTAAAAAAAAAAAAAAGTTCAAGTGAGACTTGAACATAATGAACGGGAGAACTTATCTTTGAAATCTGAATTATCAATCAAATCGTAAAGTCGTTTCTTTATTTTTTCTTTCAAATAATGAGAAAGGGAAAGGGGTTTTTCAAGATTTAAGAAAGTAAATTCTTAAAGTTCCAAACAGTTGACTATCTGCATGTAAAAAGCCAGTTGTTTGGTAGGTACATTCTTTAAAAAGTCTTGGTTCCTACGTCTTTTACTATAACTACCCGTTTCTCACAAATAATATCTTTCACATTTCCTTATGTTTTAGTTACTCCTGTAAAAACATACAAATTGGTACTACTTGGAATTTCATCTTCTTTTTCTTTGAACGTGTTGTTGAAATTTCTTTTTCCCTTCTGTCCAATCAGTTAATTCCTTTTTCTTGTCTTTATCCTCTTGAAGTTTGTCTCCTTCTTAATGCAATTCTAACCACTAATTAGCTTTTTTTAAAATTCTATTTTCTTTAAACGTGAGAACTAGTAAAAAAACACAGCCATCACATATTCTAAATACAGTACTCACCTATCTCAATTTAATTGTTTTACTTTCTTCAATTGTATCAAATTTTCTAAAAATGGCTTTATTTTGCATTTTTAAATAAAGTAATTCAAATTTTATCTCAGCAATTGTGTTAAAACTATATGGAACATCTAAGCTTTTACGTGCAAATTCGAATGAAAGGAGGGAACATTAGATAAATCACATCTCAACTCTTACGAGCAAATCCAAAATAGAGATATTCAATTAAAGATGTCTAATTGTTTTTATATCGTTTATTTGAACTTAAATGCCAATTTCAAACTTTGAAGTGAAAACATTAAAATAATTAACTAAAATACGTGTTCCAATAATACATACAGTGTTAGCATACATCTCAACTTTGTTACACGAAGTCAAAACTAAGATATTTGATTTGAAACAGATGTAACACTTGGTTCAACTTGAATACCCTTTTTCACATTTTGAAAGCTTGCTAAGAACTTTTTTTCGAAGTGCTAAATGAGAAAAGCCTCTTATTTGTGTTTTTGTACTATTGATTTAATCATTTAAACAATAATAATTTATCATATTTAAATTTAATTTTAGTTACTAATTACTTTGACCTTTCAAAACTATCCTTTAGAATTCAAAAAGAAAACATAACTAATTAAAAGGAACTAATAAAGAACACGCCACCCTCAAAGTTTTTAACCTTGTGTATTTTTAACCGAAAAATAAGTTTTTAACCTTTCGAAATACTAGGTTATTTTTGTTGAACGCTCCAATAACCTAAAAGCAGGGGGTGTTCATAAAGCACATGTGCTTGCCTCATGAGTAAGGGCCACATTGAGGGCTATTGTTACATGCCTACAGGCTACAAGTCAATATCCTATGGAGGCACATGATTGTATGGACTTTTGGGTGCTTGTAACGTGCCATCCCAAAAATAAGGTAATTTGATAACATCACACTTTAAATAGGGCAAAAGCATAGGCGATGTTTGCGGACAAGATTCATCTTATATCAAGGTTACAAATATGTTATAATCTCTCACTACTATGGCATACTATTGTTGAGTTGCAAAAGCTTGATCAAAACCGATTGTATGACAAATAGAGCATGATATCCTAGTAATTCATTGTTTGAAGCATGGTGGTGGGTTTATATGATGTTATTATACGTGTTTAGACTTGTTCGTTAAGATATTCATCAATTGATGTTGGGTGTTTGTACTAAATAATGATTTATTTTCCTTGTTGAGTTTAGTTGATACTCTTTATCATTTTTGGTCTAGCCGTCTTATAGCTATGAATTTGGTCTAGTCATTCTATTGACTAGGGCCCACTTGAGTGGTCTAGTATAGTTTTATCTGCGAAGACCTATGAGTTGGCCTGACAGTCTTATTTTGTGGAGGGCTACGAGTTTGATCTAATATGTGCACATTAGCTTTGTATCGTTTCTCGTCTAAATTGACTTCGTTTTTTCTGAAATTCTTTGCATGCCTAATTCTGAAATTGAAGAGGATGATCAACACAAACGACCCAAGAAAGACGCTCACAAGAAGATCCAGAACAAAACGGAAACTCACATTGATCACATCATGTATAGGAATCGATGATGTAGATGCCATCGATGGATCATTAGTTCCGTTCATTCCCTCCCCCGCAACACCTTCCCTCCCCCCCCCCCCCCCCCCAAAAAAAAAAAAAAGAAACAAATAAAAAATGAAAAGAAGATTAAGACAACATGATGAAGGGGAACCTGAAAACGTCTGTGCTTCACACAGTGAAAATGGAGAGACGTTGTCGCAATATCAAGAAATAGATATAGTTGGAAAAACATATTTGGATTTGGAGACAAATGTAGGATCACCGGTTGAAGAAATTAGTATTGAACATCCTCAGACAAAGGATTTCGATAGTCCTTTAATACCTGACTATTTGAATTGACATATAACTTCACGATTGTATTATCTGCGAAAGATTATTTCAGTATGAGGATGTCACAGACGTGTTCCTTAAATTATTTTGACATATTCAAGGATGTGTTTAAGAAATCAAATATTTGAGCTACTTCAAGGGCAGTTGTTTCCGAAAATTTCTACTCCTGTCTAGGGAATGAACCTTCAATTCACATCTTTGGCCAATAAATGAGCTCACTACGGGGAGAAATTTTATGTCATCTCGTTTATTTTGCTCGATGAATGTCAGAGCTCAATGATTAGTTAAAAGGACTTTAAATAAAAAGAAAGTCGATGATTTTGTTGAAGAATTCAAGAATCTACCTAACAGTACTATTTTTCGAAGTTGAAAATTGTAACTCAAATATTTGTAATTATATTTTTTGTATTGTAACTATACAAAAGATTTTTCTATTTCTTGAATTTTAATTTTTTTCAAAGCTAATAATATTGTAAGTTTTATCTTCGAAATTAGTAGTTCTCAATTTTTAATTTTGTGGATTAAGAATAATAAATTCAAATAATGGTAATTTTTATTTTCATTTAGGAAAAATGCTCAAATTCTTCTGTGCTATTTGCAATTGTGATTTTTTTTGCCTTTTGAACTTGTCTAATATTACTCACCCTTATCGAGGAAAGAATCTCAACTTCTAAAAGATATCTAGTTTGAGTTTCATCTTAAACTATAGTCAAAACTTGAGGGGTAAATTTTGATCTTTTGCCTTTGAATACGCGGAGTCCGCTCATTTCATGATGGGACGTAAACCTCAAAATTTTTGCTAAATATGACGTTCCGTTCATGCTCAAAGTTGTGCATAAGGGTATTTGGCAAGTTGAGTATGGAATATCTAAATATCATATTTAGAAGGGAAAAGGGTCAAAAATACCCCTCTATTTTGGAAAAAAGGCTAAAAATATCTTCCGTTATAAATTTGGGTAAAAAAATACCCTGACCGTCAAAGTTTTCAAATATGCCCCAGTCTCAACGAATTTCCCAAAATAACCCGATTTTAGTTTTAAACCCGACCCAACTACATAAAAAACCCATATGCGACCAACTTGTTCTCGAGTCCTACATTTGGAGCCACTAGGCACAAGAGCGGGTAACCCATATGGGTTTTTATTTAGTTGGGTCGGGTTTAAAAATGAAATGGGATTATTTTAGGAAATTTCGTTAAGACAGGGGTATATTTGAAAACTTTAATGACGGGAGGAGTATTTTTTAACCAAATTTGTAATGGAGGATATTTTTAGCTCTTTTCCCAAAGTAGAGGGGTATTTTTTACCCTTTTCCCTATTTAGAAAGATACACATATTTTTGGAAGTAAGGAGAAGTAGGTTCATTTAGGAATTTATGACTCGCGAGAATGGACGAAAAATTTAACAGTTGACCAAAGTCAATGTTTTGAACAAACGAGTTTGGATTCATGATTTGAAGGTTTCAATAGATTTGTATGATGATTTTGGACTTGTTCACAACTTTTGGTTAGATTCTGAGGTGGTTCGGGTTGGATACATTCTGCATAAATAACATTCCAACAGAAAAATAAAGAATCTGACCTCTCTTTTCGTGCATTGGTGGTGAAAAGGATAATTCAACCGAATGGTTAGGTTCATAACGTAATTTGTGACTCATAGAAACTGATTTCACCCAATTTTGAGCCTGTTTAATATGTTTTGCACCCTTCGAAGCATTTCAGGAGTTGAAGATTTTGTTGGTGCGATTTTGCTCATCGTGATAATGATGAAAAAAAAGTTTTTGAAAAAAAACAAAATTTGCAATTGCAATGGATAGATCTCAATGAAGAAATGTTTGGCAGTGTATAAAAGTGACATATTTCTAAATTTTGATTATTTCAACATTTTCGAAGCGATTCACCCACAACGAAGCGGCAAGTGATTCTCACTCAAATATACAATTACTTCATGAATCTAACTTTGGATTTATCATTTGAACATGAAATCAAAGATGAAAATTGGGAATTTCATTTGGATAAATCCAACTTTTGAATATCCAAATGGACTCCCAAATGTAAATCTTAGCACATATTTGGACTGTATGTATGGTTATGGATAACTCAGATATGTATTTTATTTCCAATTTCGTACTAGGGGTGGGATTTGACTTTTTGGTCAGGTTCTTTTATGTCGCAATATGAGAAAACAAACTATCCTAATTATGTTACAAGCATATTTATCTCTAAAATTAAAAATTCAAAGAAACAACAACACACCCTTGAAATTATTTTCATTTTAAAAAAAATATTCCCTTCCTAATAATTATTTCTTTAAAAAAATATATATTCTTCCAAATACCAAGGAAACTACTGCCATTGCGTAAACTATAAAAAGGAATCATAAAAGAATGTGATGCAGCAAATGGGGCTGCTCTTCCGTTAATCAGAGATCCCAAGTTCGAACCCTATGTATGAAAAAATCCTTGGTAGGGAGAGCTTCCCCCTGAATGGGACCCTACGCGGCACGAATTCGGAGGAAAAGCAAAACCAGATCCAGATCTATAATTTCACTCAAAGCTCCATTGACGCAAGATGCTTTCTCCTCACTCCAAAGGAACACGTGTTTATTAAAATTTAATTAAATATCATATAATTATATCAAGACAATTTTAAGCCTGAAACTAAAGTTAGGAGCAAATAGAAGGAAGACATTTTTGAGCCATTTTTACTATATTAAGGTTTTTTTATCCAATAGGTGGAAGGAGGGGCAAATTTAATCCAATAAGTGGAATTAGTGCATTTTTAAACCATTTCTAGCAAGTTAAGGAGCCGAGGGTTTATCGGAAACAACCTCTCTGCCTCCCAAGGTAGGGGTGATGTCGAGGTAGTAACACAGAAGGTCACCCAACTATGGGTAATGATCCCAAAGTCATATTTCATTTTTTGTTACAACAAGGTCATCCAACTTTCCCTATATCACTTCAAAAATCACTCAATTAATAGTTGACCAACAAATTATGACATGCCATTTAATTTATTCCACATGAACTTTTCTTTTTTTTGCTTAGTCCATATGACAATAAGTTCCTACCCGACCAAAATTCATAACCCAAGATTAACTCTTATTAACCCTATTATCTCTTAATTAAAATAGTTTCACTCTCTCCGAAAAAATTTGCCCGTCATTTTATTAAAATCGTGTCTTCTTTTTCCCTCTCTCAGCGATGCCATCAGATTTTTTAACGACATCAAATAAATGTATTTCCTGAAGTGGCCATTCCTCCTGACCCATAAATCGTACTCTTATCATATATTGACAACACTAATAATTAATCAGAATAGGAGCACCCTCATTTTCTCTGATGTTCCGTGTAGTACTGTCAACAAAGTGGTCTATTTTAGCTTTAAATAATGCCCATGGGAAAGAGAAGAACCTTCTTTGAGATTTCGTAGCTTTTGACTTCAATACACCAGTAGTTTCAAAGTTCCAAATTTTTGGTGAGAGCAAAATGTTTCCCTCGTGATTTTGTTCAACTGAATAGGGTTAATAAGGATTAATTTGGGTTATGAGTTTGGGTTGTTTCGGGTCTTCTTGCCATGTAGACTGAGGAAAAAGAAATTCATGCGGATTAAATTAAATATCATGTCACATTTTATTAGCCAAATATTAATTGACTTTTGATGTGATATAGAAAAAATTGGGTGACCTTGTTCCTGTTTAACCCGAATTTAGGTAATCAATTGAATTTGTAAGTGAGGTATAGAATATGTGGATAAGCTTTAATCTATTTGGTTGGAAGAAAATGTATATGGATTTTCTGTGAGCAAGAGAATCAAAATCGGTGATTTACACTAAATATATGTATTAAATAATATTTAAGTATTGGATGAATAAATAAAGCTAAAGAAGAACACACAAATCCGGACCAATATCAGAGAGAGAAAGGGAGAGATTTTATATATTTTGCTATTACAATGTTCTAGATCTGAAAAAGCTAACCCTTGAAAGTAGGGAAATGCCTCCTATTTTTAGTTTTGCCTTATGGGCCCTCTATACAACATAAAGCCCTTTTGAATAAAGAAAACCCTAAAAAGATAAGGTTGGGTCATACGGTCTGACACCCGTACGATTGACAGTACAATGTGGCAGAACGGTCTTGACGCGTGGCAATTATGTAATTGATCGCCCGGACTAACAGCCACGATCACCCGGACCAACGGCCACGATCAACCCGGCTATGGAGAAACCGGACCAAACGATTTCCTTTGCTTTCTTTTGATCAACCACTTCTAGTGGGATACCCCCGGTCCGAAAGAAAGTCTTCGTCCTCGTATCTCGTGCTTGTTTCTTTCTTCCCTCGATCCCCCGATCTCACCGGTCTAGCATAAATCTGATTTTACTGTATACAGATAGTCCCCACACTTTTCAGACCGTAGTTTTACCGGAGTAACGGGAAGTGGATGAGTCACGAAACTGGTGGTTCCATATGCTCGGTCTTATCTTTTCATTTTGGCGGGAACAATTGCGTCACGTCCCTCTGCTATCAACCACGTCTCTCATCCCAAGCGGTCAATTTTAGCAACCGCTATAACACACGTCGTTTCAAATCATGTCTCATTAATTGTGAGACACGTGGCATCCCCCGGGTTGCTGGGATCTGTAACCGTCTGGGTTCCCATGCCTATATAAGGCCTTTAACCTCTTCATTTTTCCATTTTACTTCGCTTCTTCTCCACTTCGAATCATCTTCCATCTTACATTTCTTGTTGATTCAACTGTTTTCTCCCCTTGATGCATTGCTTATATTGTGTGAAAGAAAACCAACTCTGCCAACTTCTTCATTTGTTGTTTTCCTATCGAAAGTGCTGCTTTGTTTCTTCTCACTTTGCCATTTTGAATTTTTTCAACTGCTCCTTCACTCCTATTTTTTAACTTCTCCCTTTTCGAATTCGCCAATCTCCTTTTCCATAACTTCCAAATGTCTGCCAACACCGAAACCACCTCCCATGATGTTCCCTCGGTTTCTTCTCAAGGAACCGAGCCAACTTCACAACCCAAGGGAAAAATCGCCCTTGAGCCCACTTCTTTGGACATTGTACTATCCAAACCCAACTATAACAAGGATTTTGAAGTTGAGAAGCCTTCTCCGGTTGCTGATAGAGGGTTTGATGTAAGACGGTACCCGTCGTCCATTACCGAGGACAAACTTGATCAAGTCCGGGCTGATTGCGGATGGGATAACCGTCCAGTACAAGTGTTTTCCCCCGGACCTGATGAATCGATCATCGATCACCGGGAGGGCTTCCTATACGTTTACACCTATCCTTTTACACTCAAGCTTGACCCCCCAATCGACCCGGTTATTTTGGATTTGTACCAGACATATAATGTAACCCTGGCCCAGATTGGTCCGATAGTCTGGATGACCGTGGCCTGCCTCCGGTTGTTGGCCAACAACTTGCAGAAGGAGTTTACGATGGCTCACTTCATCCGATTATATTCCCCGAGGTTGTTCCGAGAGGGTGTAATAAAGCTTGCTAAGCAAAGCCTGAACCCAATATTTTCGAAGATGGATGAAGATAGAGACCGAGGTTGGCTAGAGCGCTACGTCCGGGTGAGGACCGCAGACATTATTTCGGCCAACTATATGCCCTTTTCGGAGAGGTGGACTGATAATCGTAATTGTCTCAGTTCTTTTAATAGTTACCTTCGAATGTTTTGTCAAACACTTTCATATTATCACTATTTTGTCCCCTTCTTTATACCAGCCGTGGCATGGATACCTCCGGCTGTCCGGAACATGAACGAATGGGTTGGTGCTCTTCTTAGCCAACACAGCCATGAAGCACGGACATGGGGACTCCTGTCGCGTGGCCGATGGGTCTCTCAAAACCACGGTAATACTATGCTTGGGTCGGAATTTATTGCTTTTTCTACCTTTCCTTTTATAACATCTTCGGTATTCAGGTTTACCCAAAGGCTCGGTGGACCCAAGACCGGAGCCAGCGGCCGAACCCGCTACTCCGACACCCGAATTTGATTCAGCGAGTACGTCATGTATTATTGCTGCTGCCAACAAGAGGAGGAGAAACGACAAAGGACAGAAATCGAAAAAGAGGGCAAGGAGCGTCGTTCGGACTCTAAGAGACGAAACAGAGCCCGATTTTCTCGTCCGGATGATCGGTGTGACCCCTTCCACTGCTTCTATTCCGGAGGAGGATACCACCATTTCATCACTTCCTTCAGTCGGGGAATGACCGTCAGCTCCGGCATTGCACACATGTGGGGAAGAAGTTCATTACCCGACTCCTCTGAGGTCGATTGAATTTGTTGATATTTCAGGTGATGCTTCATCCGAGGAGACCCCCCTACAAAGGACCAGAAGGTCGGGGCACGCACCAGCTCCCGAAGCCGATCAGAGGGTTGAGTCGGTCCCCGAGATCGAGGCTCCAATGGATGTTGGTCCACTGCCCGACTACGAGACTGCTGCAACTTCTGAGATCCCTGCCTCTACCGAGGCTGCTGAGGCTGCTCCGAGTTCTCCAACTCTAGATTCGAGGTCGGATAATTTTGATGACATGTTCTCGGATACTCCTCCTGCTACCGGGGAAGTTGCCGGTTTTGGACATCTCCCTATCCCTCGAGTCACGAGAGCAGCTAGCCGGTCCAACAAGACTGGTGCAAGGAATATCCTGGTGCGCATCTTCCCGGCCCCAAGTGTGAAACCTAGGAGGACAAGATCGACCGTGATTACCGTCCCCGAGAACTGCAGCTTTTTGTCTCGTCCGGTGGGAGTAGCAAGCTATCTGAGGCCCCTCGTCTCGGACTCGGACAAACGGAAGATGAACGGAGTCCCTGGCAGAGTCTCATTAAAGAGGGCATGCACGCGGGCAATCAACTAAGCTTATCAGCCTATCCTTGCATAATTCAATGGGAATTTTAGCTTCTCATTTATCCGAGTTTTAACATCCTTGTTTCTTTTACAGAGTGTGGTGCTTGTTAATGAAGCCTTCGTCCGCGCTCAGCAAGAAGTTGACGATCTTAAGGGTCAGCTGGATGCCCAGGGTCGAGAAACGGAGAAGTTCCAGCACCTTTTGCGGGTGAAGGAAGATGAATTGAACCGAGTTGTTGCCCTTTCCAACCTTCAACCTGAGCTCGACGCGGCGAAGGCCGAAAACCTTCGATTAAAGAGTGAGTTGGTCGAGATGGTCGAGAAGAACCGACTTTTAGAAGCGAACAAGGTCGGTCTTTGCCAAGACAATGCTCGTTTTTCATCGAGGCTTGGTGAGCTCGAAACCACTATCTCTCAAATCCGGGGGGAGCTTGACTCGGTCAAGTCTGATGCCGTGAACATGGCCGAGAGGCATTGGCTGCTAGAATCTGAGAGTGCTAAGTACAAGGAGAGGATGAGGGTGTTCGAGCAAAAAGCCGAGGACAGGGCCCGGATATGTGACGAGCTGAAAATCGAACTCGTGGAGACGGCCGAGGCTAATGACCTTCTCAAAGCCGAGCTTGAGTCGGCCACTCAAATCCAAAGAGTCCTGATGAAGAGAGGGATGAACTAGTGGCTAAGCTGGCCCAGGCTGAGGCCGATTTGGCAGAAGCCCTTAGGAGTGTGGAGGCTGCAGAGGCTCATACCATGATTGCGATGGAGTATGAACGGTGGAAGTCTCGGAAGGCCACCCTTGAGCAAGCCGAGCATGGCTTTGCGGATCTCCCGGCCCTGATACTTGAAGCTAAAAGGGTCGAGGAAGAAGCTAAGAGAGTTATCGATACTGATTCCGAAGATTCCGAGCGGACAATATCCGAACATTTTGGATCCAGGCACACCAGATAGACTAGGGCCTGTATTTAGCCTTTATTTTGTCTTTTTCCTTTTTGGCTTGATTTTTGTTTTTCAACTTCGTGGGGATTTCAGG
Organism: Lycium barbarum; assembly: GCF_019175385.1. Lineage (NCBI taxonomy): Eukaryota > Viridiplantae > Streptophyta > Magnoliopsida > Solanales > Solanaceae > Lycium > Lycium barbarum. Next base: position 121,993,222 of record NC_083338.1, read on the forward strand.
TGTAAAAAACCTTACATATATGAAATGTGCATCTTTCTTGACTTTATTCTTTTGCTTGAATGCTTGTTATGACTTTTGCCCGAATTGTCGGTCCGTTTTAAGGACAAGCAGAGACTCGGAGTCATTTTTTCGGACTGTTCCTGAATATTGGCTTTTCGCTTCGTCCGGTACGTTTTGTCCGGGAATTTGATCGAGTGGCTTGCCCGTGGGACTTATCTATGCTTTGTGAATTCAAACGTCTCCAAATCACGTTAGGCATTTTTAGGACCGATATTTTTTTCGGCTATTCACTTATCATAGATTAAGTTCGGACACCTGAATCCCAGCCTTAGCAAATTCTGATGTAGCAGTCCCCATTCGAGGGTGTTAAAGATTTTGGCTCGATTCATTATAACCTTGTTGCCTTTGTCGAATTTCGACTGTAGTGCCCGGAGTAGGGTATATGAATAAAGCGATGCCAAAATACGGCTGTAATCACCGAGGTAGGGTGTTTTAACAAGAAGGCATATCCGAAATGCAATAATCCGAACTTTCGATAATCTTTATATTGCAAGTATTTGTACGTACATGATATGAGAATTTTTTCCGTTTCCTTCTGTTTTTGCCGCAGCAAATACTAAGTGGACACGATTCATTCTGATCGTTTGGTCCTTACATCAAAACCTAATACAGAAGGTCCGGTTTTGGTTTTGCCGTAGCAAATACTAAGTGGACATGATTCATTCTTATCATTTGGTCCTTATATCGAAACCTAATACAAAAGGTCCGGTTTTGGTTTGTTGAGCTCCTCCGTTTTTTACTAACCGGGGTAAACCTCGATGTAGGTATAGTAGTCCCCTAGTGCTTATCCGAGCTACAAGATCGGGTAAGCACTATCAAGTCCCCACTCGTAGGGTGTGGCCCCGAGTTTCCGGGCGCTTGTCCTCATCTTTATCAAGTAACACGTTGTACTTGTTGTCTCATTAAAAACCTTGTCGAAAAACCCATTTTGGGATAAAACCGTACTAAGGAAAAGAGTGCAACACGTGTTTTCAGACTTAGCACCTAAGTTTATCCTGTACTCGACTTCCTGCAAAAAAGAAAAGGTTAATAAATAAACACAAAGTTTCCATACCTTAGCAGTGGTATCTCTTCAAATGAGCCACATTCCAGTTATTGCGCAACCGTTGCCCGTCCATGGATTCCAGCTAATATGATCCTTTGCCCGTTACCTCGGTTATCTTATACGACCCTTCCCAGTTCGGACCCAGTTTTCCATCGTTGGGATTTTTGGTGTTCAAGGTAACTTTCCGAAGCACCAAGTCCCCTACTTGGAAATGTCAAAAATTGACCCTCCGGTTGTAGTACCTTTCCATTCTCTGCTTCTGAGCTGCAATACGGACCAACGTGTTTTCGCGAAGTTCATCCGTGAGATCGAATTTTACAGCCATGGCCTCCTCGTTTGACTCCTCGGTGGTGTACCTGAATCGGAGACTTGGTTCACCAACTTCTAGGGGAATGAGGGCTTTGGCCCCGTAGACCAACGAGAAAGGTGTTTCTCCCGTGCTTGATTTCGATGTGGTTCTGTAAGCCCACAATACCTCCAGTAGTACTTCCCTCTAGTGATGCTTTGACGTTTCAAGTCTTTTCCTCAGATTTTGAATTATTATTTTATTCGTGGATTCCGCCTGTCCGTTCACACACGGGTGATATGGAGTTGATACGATTTTCTTGATCTTCAACCCTTTGAGGACATCATTGACTTTGCCGCCAACGAACTGAGGACCATTATCACAAGTTATCTCGGCCGGGATGCCGAAACGCCGAAACGACAAATAATGTAGTCCCATATGAAGTCAATAACTTCCTTCTCTCTAATTTTTTCGAAGGCCGAATGCAGCAACTCCCCGGGCTGATGAATCATCGGGGCATGTCTTTGACACCCGTCATATTTCCGGACAAAATTCTTCGAATCTTCCTCCATCTGGTTCCAGTAGTAATCGGCTCTGATAATTTTTCGAACCAAGGCATCAGCACCGGAGTGATTGCCACAAGTCCCCTCGTGTACTTCTCTCATCATATACTTCGTTTCTCCGGGACCCAAACACTTGGCCAGGGGTCCGAAGAAAGACCGTCGATACAATTGGCCGTCTACCAAGCAGAAACGAGCAACTTTTGTCCTTAGTGATCGTGATTCTTTTGGGTCACTCGGGAGCTTTCCATCTCGCAAGTAGTCGATGTACTTATTGCGCCAATTCCAAGTTAAAACCATTGTGTTTATTTCAGCATGTCTGTTTTCTATCGCCGAATTCATCAAGTGCACCATAGTCCCGGGGTTGATTTCTTCCCCTTCGACTGAAGAACCCAAATTAGCCAATGCATCGGCTTCGCTGTTCTGCTCCCTGGGTACATGCTGCATGGTGCATTCTTTAAACCGGTGTAGTATCACTTGGATTTTTTCCAGATACCTTTCCATCCGTTCGTCGTTGACCTCGAAGACGCCATTCATCTGGTTAACGACCAAGAGAGAGAGTTGCAGTTTGCTTCAATTATTTCGGCCCCCATACTTCGGGCTAATTCCAAACCTGCAATCATAGCCTCATACTCGGCTTCATTGTTAGTCAATTTAACAGTTCTAATGGACTGTCGAACGGCGTCCCCAGCGGGGGTTCTAAGGACGATTCCTAGCCCGGAACCTTTGAGGTTCGAGGCCCCGTCCGTGTGTAGCGACCAAATACCCGAAGCTTTCCCCGAGGTTAGCAGAAGTTATTTCTCAACCTCAGGGACCATAGCTGGGGTGAAGTCCGCCACAAAATCGGCCAAGATCTGGGACCTGATAGCCGTCCGAGGCTTGTATTCGATATCATATCCGCTAGTCTCTACTGCCCATTTAGTTAGTCTACCTAATAATTCTGGTTTATGCATGATGTTCTTTAGGGGGTAAGTAGTCACTACACATACCGGATGACAATGAAAGTAAGGCTTGAGCTTTCTAGAAGCACTTACCAATGCCAATGCCAACTTTTTCAGGTGGGGATAACGGGTCTCTGCATCCCCTAAAGTCCTACTCATATAATATATAGGAAATTGCGTACCTAATTCTTTTCGGACCAAAACACCACTTATCGCTACCTCGGAGACGGCAAGGTAGAGAAAAAGCTGCTCGTCCGCTTTCGGTGTGTGCAGTAGCGGCGGGCTGGACAAGTACCTTTTCAATTCTTGCAAAGCTCTTTGACACTCCGGTGTCCAAACGAAGTCATTCTTCTTCCTTAGTAAGGAGAAAAAGCGGTGACTCTTATCCGATGACCTCGATATGAAACTACTCAGCACCGCTGTTCTTCCGGTGAGCCTCTGCACTCCTTTGACGTTATTTACCACCTCAATATCCTCAATGTCTTTGATCGTATCCGGGTTGATTTCAATCCCCCGGTTTGACACCATGAAACCTAAAAATTTACCAGAACGGACACCGAAGGCACATTTTTCTGGGTTAAGCTTCATGTTGTACTTACGTAGTACATTGAAGGTTTCCTGCAAATGCTTTAAATGGTCCTCTGTTTCTAGGGACTTGACCACCATGTCGTCAATATAAACTTCTATTGTTTTCCCTATTTGTTCTTCGAACATTCCATTAACTAGGCGTTGGTAAGTTACACCGGTATTTTTTAATCCGAAAGGCATGACATTGTAACAGTAAGTCCCATACCGGGTAATAAAGGATGTTTTCTCTAGATCCTCCGGGTGCATCCGGATTTGGTTATACCCGGAGTAAGCATCGAGAAAACTTAACATCTCATGCCCGGCCGTCGCATCGATCATTCTATCGATGTGAGGCAACGAAAATTAATCCTTCGGGCATGCTTTGTTTAGATCCTTATAATCAACGCACATTCAAAATTTATTACCTTTTTTCGGCACCACTACTACGTTAGCTAGCCAGTCCGGGTACTTTACCTCCCGGATAGAGCCTATTTTCAAAAGCTTTGTTACCTCATCCTTTACAAAGGCGTGTTTTGCCTCTGCTACGGGCCTTCGCTTCTGCTTCACCGAGGGCAACCTCCCATCTAGGCTGAGCTTGTGAGTTGTTACTTCCGGTGGCACACTTGTCATATCTATATGGGACCATGCGAAGCAATCGACATTAGCTTAAAGAAATTTAATTAACTTGTTCCTGAGCTCCGAGGTTAACCCCGTGCCCAGGTATACCTTTTTATCCGGTAGGTATTCGAACAAGATGATTTGCTCCAACTCCTCTACTGTTGACTTGGTTACATCCGAGTCATCCGGCAAGACGAATGATCTGGGTACACCGAAATCATCCTCTTCATACCCGGGTCCAACCCCTTCTGCTCCGTTGTCGAACCCGTGTACTTTAGTTGCTTTTTGGAGTTCTAGCCCCTGGTTGACTCATCTTCCTTTTGATCCGGTTTTTTGGGAAGAGGTGACGCTTCCTCGACCGCGAACATCTCACTTGCAGCGGGCTGTTCACCTCGGATGGTTTTTATCCCCTTCGAGGTCGGGAATTTCAGCAGCTGATGTAATGTCGATGGCACGACCCTTATGCTATGTATCCAAGGTCTACCCAGCAATGCATTATACTTCATATCTCATTCGATTACATAGAACACCGTTTGTTAGATAGTGCCATCAATGTTGACCGGCAAAAAGATCTCCCCCTTCGTAGTTTCGCTCGCTATGTTGAACCTGTTGAGCACTCGGGCTACCGGTACGATCTGATCGAGTAGCCTTAGCTGTTCAACCACTCTCCACCGGATGATATTGGCCGAGCTTCCTGGGTCAATCAAAATACGTTTAACTTGTGATTTAAAAATAAGAATAGAGATTACCAATGCATCATTGTGCGGTTGAATGATGCCTTCTGTATCCTCGTTGTTGAAAGAGATGGAACCCTCGGGTAAGTAATCCCGGCTGCGCTTCTCACGCACAATGGAAACCTTCGTCCGTTTCATCACGGGCCCTCGAGGGGTATCGGTACCCCCGATTATCATATTGATTATATGCTGAGGTTCTACTGGTTTGGCCCGTTTATGAGATTCCCTTTCCTTGTAGTGGCCTTTAGCTGGTTCACTGAGAAATTCTCGGAGATGACCATTCTTCAGTAACCGAGCCACCTCCTCTTTTAGCTGGAGACAGTCCTCAGTTCTGTGTCCATGGGTTCTATGATATTCACACATCACGCTCAGGTCCCGTTGGCCGGGGTCTGACCTTAGTGGTCTCGGCCATCTTGCTTCTGCGATACGGCCAATAGCCGAGACGAGGTCCGAAGTGTTGACGTTGACGTTGTACTCGATATCCTTGGCAAGTCTTTGTTGCTGGCCGAGCTTCCGGCATCGCTCCTAAATGAGAGACCTCGACTGTTCGACGGGCGCTCGACCCGTTTATCACCCCGATCGGAGAATTGACTCAAGCCAACCCTTAATTTTTCCAACCTGAAGCTTGGATTTTCCGAATGAGAGTATGGCCGATACCTTTCCCTCGATGGTCTGAACTCCGACTCGCAATTTTTTCGCGATCTCTTCGAGCTTTTGTTGATATTCACGGGCCCCAGGGGAAGCTCGAATTGGTCATCCTCTACCCGAATCTTTGATGCGTATCTGTTATGGACATCCGCCGAGGTCACAGCCTCGTATTCCAGCAAGTTTTCCTTTAGTTTGAATGAGGCCGTCGAGCTCCGAGGATTAAGCCCTTTGGTGAAAGCTTGTGCAGCCCATTCCTCCGGAATCGGAGGGAGCTCCATTCGTTCCCTTTGGAATCGGTTGACAAATTCACGCAATAACTCATCATCCCTTTAGGCTATACGAAAAATATCCGCCTTACGGGCCTGCACCTTTTTGGCACCGGCATGAGCTTTTATGAACGCATCAGGGAGCATTTCGAAAGAAGTGATTGAATGATCGGGCAGATGGTCGTACCAAGTCAAAACTCCCTTCGACAGAGTTTCCCCAAACTTTTTCAACAACACGGATTCAATTTCATCCTCTTCAACATCATTGCCTTTTATGGCACAGATGTATGAAGTCACATGTTCCTGAGGATCCGTTTTGCCGTCATATCTCTGGATATCCGGCATTTTGAACCTTTTCGGGATCAATTTCGGAGCCGCACTCGGAGGAAAAGGCCTTTGAATGTACCTCTTCGAATCTGGTCCTTTCAGAATAGGCGGAGCCCCCGGGATCTGGTCCACCCGAGAGTTATATGTTTCCACCCTCTTCTCAGTTGAGTCTACCCGCTTCGCTAATGTTTCGAGCATTCTCAGAACTTCGGTGGATGAACCAGCTCCAGACCCATTACTCTCGACCATCCGTGTCTCGTCCCTTCTGGGTTCGGCAGCACCTTTCGTCCTCTCCGGGGTCGTTTTATCATTTTTGCTTTGGAACTGGGCTATTGCGACTCCTTGTTTGGCAATAGCTGCCCTCTGTTCCTGCAATATTTCAAAAATTAAACGTAAGTCAATATTATCATCTGGGGTATCCGGCACTTTCCGGCCTTGTGTCCGGGACAAAGTAATTGAATTGTGAGTATTTCAAGGATCGCTGGCCGGCGGGGCGGTATTCTCCTGATTCACGGTGTTTTGTCGGTTGAGGCCCTCCCTCGAATTAACAGGGTTTAGGTCGATGGGATTTGCTGGTAATCCTCGCGGCCCACTGTCTTCATTTTCGGCCACAATCTCGTTGTTGTTGACGTGACCAGATTGTCCACTGTTTTCCATTTGATCCGTTTTCACAGAGACGAACAAAAGATTTTTTCGATCATAACGGGTAAGAGATAGAAACTAAGATCAAAGACCACTATTATCCTAGCCTCACAGTGGGCGCGAAACTATTTACCCCGAATTTAGGAAATCAATTGAATTTGTAAGTGAAGTATAGGATATGTGGATGAGCTTTAATCTATTTGGTTGGAAGAAAATGTATATGGATTTGTTGTGAGCAAGTGAATCGAAATAGGTGATTTACACAAAATATATGTATTAAATAATATTTGAGTATTGGATGAATAAATAAAGCTAAAGAAGAACACACAAATCCGGACTAATATGAGAGAGAGAAAGGGAGAGATTTTATATATTTTGCTATTACAATGTTCTAGATCTGAAAAAGCTAACCCTTGAAAGTAGGGAAATGCCTCCTATTTATAGTTTTGTCTTATGGGCCCTTTATAGAACATAAAACCCTTTTGAATAAAGAAAACCCTAAAAGGATAAGGTTGAGTCGTACGGTCTGACACCCGTACGATTGGCAGTACAATGTGGCAGAACGGTCTTGACGTGTGGCAATTATGTAACTGATCACCCGGACTAACGGCCACGATCACCCGGACCAACGGCCACGATCACCCGGACCAATGGCCACGATCAACCCGGCTATGGAGAAACCGGACCAAACGATTTCCTTCGCTTTCTTCTGATCAACCACTTCTAGTGCGATACCTCCGGTCCGAAAGAAAGTCTTCGTGCTCGTGCTTGTTTCTTTCTTCCCTCGATCCCTGATTTCACCGGTCCAACATAAATCCGATTTTTACCGTATACAATTCCTATGTAAAAAAAAAAAAAATGACTTCGAGAGATTATTACTCATAGTTGGCTAAGTATCTGTACTAGTACCTCTCTACCTTTCCTATACTCCATTGGTGGGATTACACTCAGGCACGATGTTGTCCTAATAAGTAAAAGGACATTTTTGACCTTCCAACTAGCACTGCGTAAAGTAGGGGTGGGCGTTCGGTTTTATCAAACTTCGATTTGGCTATTTTGGGGTTCGATTTTTTGAAGGTGGACACCGAACATCGAACCAAACTAGTTCAGTTCGGTTCTTTCGGTTTCGATTTTTTAAAGTTCGGTTCGGTTCGGTTTCAATTTTTTCAATTCGGTTTTTTTGATATAATATTAGAAGCGATTCCATTAACACTAATTCATATTCTAAAAAGCAATAAAACATAAAACTGATAAATTGAAATCAAAATCAAACAAACAGGATACAGAAGAACAGAAAACTATAATCATGATATAGGATTACTAGGTGTTATATACATACCGTAAGAATAATTAAGAAAACACATAAAGGACATACATTAATCCTAAAGACAGATCCTAGTTACCTTTCTTTGTTAAGGATATTTGATTTTCTCAATTGAAGTGGAAAACTAGGGATACAAATGCAAAAGAGGACTTATTACAATTGAGTTTTTTTGCTTTAAACTTAATGGGCCTGAACTATTTTAATTTTTTTTGGGTAATGTATTAAATTTCAGTGCGCGTTTGATTTTTCGGTTCGGTTTTATCAAACTTCGATTCGGCTATTTCGATTTTGGTTTTTTTACGGTGGACACCAAAGACCGAACCAAACTAGTTCGGTTCAGTTCGGTTCGGTTTGTTGAAATTTCGGTTCGGTTCGGTTCGATTTTTCAATTTTTTATATTTATGCCCAGCCCTAGTGTAAAGTATAAAAAGGAAAAAGAAAAAGCAGATCTTGGTTGTACAACTCCATACAAACTGCAGCCACTGAACACAAGATGCGCTCCATTTGGATCATCACCTTCCTCCTCTTCCTATCTCCGTTGTCATTGGCGGCGGAACAGAAGCCACAGTTCGACGTGGATGGGAAAGTATTGGAACTAGATGAGTCCAATATTGAAGCTGCTATTTCCACCTTCGATTATATATTGATCGATTTCTATGCTCCTTGGTGTGGTCACTGCAAACGTCTTTCTCCTCAGGTCTTCTCTTACCCCACTTCCTCTCTCTTTTTTTAATGCTTCGGATTTGCTTTTTACTTGATTATAGTATTTTTTTTTTGAGTAAACTAAAGGATCATATGCATCAAATTGAGGAAAAAATAAGAGATATACTACCCTCTGTTTGGATGGTTGTTTCCCGTGGTTCATTAATCTACAGTATGGTAGGGTACAGTATGGTGTTGTATTGTATTGTACTGTATTAATGAATACAATGTTTGGATAGACTGTATCGTTTGTTGTGGTTTAATAACATTTATATTGTTTGGTTTGACTGTATGTTACTGTATAATAACTTGTAAGTTTACTAAAATGCCCTTAACTCTTAATTAGAAATTAGTTTATATATATTAATAAAATAAAATTTGAAACTTTAAAAAATAAGTAGGTAGTGGGTGGGGATGGTGGAGGGGTGAGTGGTTGTAGGATGAGGGTGGGGGTGAGTGGTTTTGGGGTTGGGTGGTGGTGAGGGGTAGTGGGGGGAGGGGGGGTGAAGGGGTGGGTTGTGTGAGGTCGGTGGTAGGGTGGGGTTGGGCGGTGGTGAGGGATAATGGGTGGTGGTTGGGGTGGTGGGTGGCAGAGGAGTGGGGTAGTTAGGGGTGGGGGTGGGTGGGGAGGGGTGGGGTGAGTAGGTGGGGTGGGGTTGGGGTGGATGGTGGAGGGTGGGGTATAATGGGGAAATGAAATACGTAACCACGGAAAAATCATCAAATCTGTGGTTACAAAAATTGAGACTTTTCATGGTTATATAACCATGGGATGAACCACGGTTTTACAGCACCATACCACATAATTTTAAGAACAATGAAAACAAACATGGTTTCATGGAAAACCATATATTAATAACCACGGGAAACCACCATCCAAACGGGGGTAAGGGGTCCTTTGGTAGGATGTATTAGAGAAAATAAAATATATGTATTAGCTTTGATATTAGTATTCCTTGTTTCGTAGTGTTTTATATCCTATTCAATATCTTTTTTTTTTTTAACAACCGTGGTGTCCGGGCCAGCTTGCGCGCACCTCAGTTAATTCCACGGTATACATGCCACCTCCCACCAGCAACAGGCGTCAAGTAACTCTGTCCACCAAGACTAGAATAGGTGGGAAGAAATCACTTAGTGTTTTGTCTCTGCTGGGAATTGAACCTAAGACCTCATGGTGCTCAACCCACTTCACTGGCCACTAGGCCATACCCGTGGGTGCCTATTCAGTACTATAGCAAACCTATGTATCATTAATTCCAATATTATTCCTATTCTAATACACCCTATTCAGCACTGTTTCTATTTTAATCCACCCTATTGAGTACTATTCCTATTATAGTACACCCCATTCATTTAATACAATAAATCAAACAGTATAACTAATCCTAGCATATCTATCTCAGCATTACTAAGCCCGGTATTACTAATACACCCTATTCAGTACTATTCTTATACACCCTACCAAATGGCCTGTTACCGTGATAATATTGTAGTATTCACGAACTAATCTTCAACCAAAATTTTAAGATGTAATAATCTTGTCTTTTAGAATGGGAAAATATTCAACTTGCAGCAGTTTTTAAATTTATCATTTTTATTTAAAAAAGTAGATAGAGCAGTATGTAAAAGACTGAAAGTAGGTCACATTGACCTTCAGACAGTGGCTTTGGTAAAAAAAACTATAGGGCATAAAGTAATATCATCTTAAGGTTTATTTCCAAATTTTAATTATTAATTAATTGTATATGGCAATTTAATACCTACTAATGTAAAATGAAATTATGGCACATGAATCAAGTATGTAGCTGCTAGTGTGTATATATGTGCACTCTCTTATGGTAGCTAATAAGTTGTTGATAGTGTTAATTTGACTCTTGACAAATTCTTATTAAAAAAAAAAAAAATTGACACTTGAGACATAGATGCTTATGATCTAATCTAATTTGAAACCATAGAGGGAGGGAGGGCTTATCATGATCACGTAATTAAACTTATAGGAAAAATGAAGCTCTCCTTCATGCTACTAAAGAGCAAAGAGTTATTTCAGTTATAGTGAAAGAATATTTTGCATGCCGTCTTTTAACTTAATATGTTCGCATCCATGATACATGAACTGCTAGAAAAAATCTGTTTTCCATGAACAACATAGTTCAATAGGCTGACGAAAGCACACATGGGGGCTGATCTTAGTAACTGGATTAGCTTGTGTTATTTCACCAGTGAGAAATTACTCAGTTTATAACTTCTTGTAACTTTCTTTTCTCTTTTGGTACTGGTTAAATGCTTCCTCGGAAGAGTTTGTAAGGTTCATATGCAAAGTCAATTGCCCAATCAGGAGAGTAAAAAAGGTTCTAAGATACCTCGGAAAGAAAGTCATTCCCCCAGTTTAAAAAGAGTAGAAGAAGATGGGACAACAGAGGATAGTGGGATCAAAAAGGATATTTGATTAAATGTAAAGGCCTAAAGTAATCTTGCAAAGGAAGTTCATTAGTGTCAGACAAGATCATGATATGTCATGTAAGAAGTGATTGTTACCACCTGACAACTGTTCATAGACTGATAGGTATAGTTGTGCGTATTTCTATTCTATTCAGCGTTCCCTGTCCTCTAAGAGAAAATTTCTCCCTTTATAGAGTGACTCTATGTTGGGTGCTTAAGTGTGTTGTTGGTGATCACCGAAACTGCTAGGTTGAATGGTTTCTGTATAAAGATTGATGATAATGTTCGTGAATAGAAGAAGGTGTTGTCAAGCTCTTTACTTGAGTTCATTAAGCTTCGTACTCTGCGTTCTATGTTAGTATTCTTTTGCTATCAAAGGGACATTTATTTTGTTTCTTCCCTATACAAGTGTAGACATGTGAACAGCATTTCATTTGCTTGTCTTATTGGATAATTGATATTTTGAATGTGACATCATGAAGCATTCTGACAAAAGTTCCTTGCAGTTGGACAAAGCTGCTGCCGATCTTGCTGTTCTGAAGCAGCCCGTTGTAATTGCAAAAGTAAATGCTGACAAATACAGTAATCTTGTTTCTAAATATGAAATTGAGTATGTCTGCTTTATCCGTCTTAGTTCTTACTACAATTATTGTGTTAATACATTTTCACAATGTGCAAACTGCTTTCTGGTTAAATCAAGTTGCTCGAACCAAAAGAGAATAAGTTATTCTTTAGTTTGGTAAAACATTTCTATTAGCAATATTAGATTCACAGTTTGTGATCTTAAATCAATTTTTAGTCTTCTATAGATTGCCCAAGACTGTGGAATGTAGATGCAGATCCTACAAAAGAACTTCATATCCTGATCCAGCCTGCCTTCTGGGGATGGGTCTTCCCTTTCTCAATTATGACGTACTCGGTTATGTTGCCATCTAGGTCTTGGTTGGGGGCGACTTCCAAATAATAGTCTCATTCTTCCTTCCCTTGATTCAAGATCCTTGCAGCTGAATTAATCCCCCATGTGTCGGGACCTGAACTCTGGTGGTGCTCTTCTACTGTTCTTTTTAGAAATGTAAGTGTATTATAAAAGAAACTAGCACCAAGAAGGTACTGTTCAAAAGTATTTACAGAGAATCCTAAGATGAATTCCTTCTTATTCTTAAAGGATTCTGTAAGATTTATCATTGCTTCAGCTTCATTTACAAAGTTCTGTTTACACCAAAAGCAAAACAAAAGTAAGCAATTCTTCTTTATCCTCTGAATAGAGTTTCCTGTTGCTTCAAAGCATTTGTCGTTTCTTTCTCTCCAAATATTCCACCATATACATGCAGGAATAGTAGAACACCATTTCTTGTGGTTTGTACATCTTCCTTTAATGTTCTAGCACTTTAAAGTTCACATGTATCTCTACGCATAGTCCATTTAAGCCCAACCATGTTAAGGAACAACTGCCACAATTGATCAGTAGCATGACAATGCAGAAATTTGATGAATGACATTCTCAGATTCTTTTCCACATATGTAACACTTTGACCACAACATAATTCCTCCCTCTGTAGATTTTCGTGTGTCAAGCAAGCCTTTCTAGCCATCAACCAGGTGAAACATGCCACTTTATAAGGGACATTTCTTTCCCAGATTCTTCCTCAAGGCCAACATCCTCCTTACCATCCAACAGAGTTCAGAAGTCTATAACTAGAGTCTACTGTAAAGGCACCCTTGCTATGAGCTTTCCAGATTAGTTTATATTGTCCTTGAGTCAACCCTTTGAAAGATTCAAGTACTTTCAAGAAACCAGCCGTTCTGCCCAATTCCCAATCATTGAAATGTCTCCTGAAGTTGATATTTCATCCTTGTTGCCCCCTCATAATAGCCAAAGTAGCATCAGGTAAAACAGTTAGTCTGAATAGATCAGGGAACACATCTTTTAAGGGAGCATTCCCTATCCAGTTATCATCCCAAGAAGCAATCCTTCTTCCATCACGCACTACAAACCCAATATTACAAACATTCTTTTTGCCAGAGAGCTCTAATACTCTTCCACAAATTGACTCCATATGGTGTAGTCACTACTTTCTTAGTCCAAAAACCTTGAGACCCATATTACTTCCTTCAATTGTGCTCTTTTGAAGTGAATCTTCACAACTATTTCATCAGTAAGCTGCAGTTGTGTTGCCTCAAAATTCTGATTCCTAAATCCCTTTCCTTCTTGTTAAGTGTGAGTAAATTCCATCTAACTAAATGGAAAGTTCTCTCATCTCTATTGCCCTGCCAAAGAAAATCCCTTCTTCGTTTGTCTAACCTCTTCTCCACTTTGACTGGTAAAGGGAAATAAGGACATCAAATATGTGGGAAGGGTATCAAGGACACTATTTATCATCATCAATCTTCCCCGGTGATAAGTATTGACTTTGCGCCTTGCCAAGCTCTTTTCACATCTTTTTAGAACTCCCTGTCAATTGTCTAAAGCTTTGTTCCTAGATCCCAGTGGCAATCCCATTCCTGATCCAGTATTCATCCCTATATGAACCCATTTGGATTGCAACAGACAAAAAAATGAACAAGGACACTTGCTTAAATCACATGGGTTATCATACATACTCACACACGCACGCGCACACAAAAAAATGGAACCTAGCTTAAGGATCCTGCCCTAGCCTCTTTGCTGTCTCACTACACCTGACAGCTGCCACCACCATCCACTGCCCTGCACCTCTCCCTGAACCTCTCTGGCTCCTTAATATACCTTCCTATATCCCAATTCAGAACATGATCTTAATGTTCCTTCTCTATTCCAGACTCTCCCATATCTAAACAGTTCCAACATTTCTAGAATTTCCGTGCACGTCTAGTGCCGAGTTCTGATGTAGGATCCTCATTTTATTTGGCGAGTCCTGGTCAGAGTCAGATTAGCTTGGTCAGATAAGCATCAAGGGGCATCATTAGGAAAGTGCTGATGGGTAGAAGATAATGCAAGTGGGAATGGGAACGTAATGCTGAGTTGTGGACTCTGGTCCTGAGGAATTGGAATTGGGGTTTTATTTAATCTGTAGAGGATGTTCTCTATAGAGTTCCCATGAGGCTGAATCACCTAAAAGCTACCTTTCTCAGTCTCCTTTTCCGCTACAATATAACCATTGGCTGAAGTCCAAACATACTTCCCTTTTGGGAGAGGATGAAAACGAAGAGACTTTGGACTCAAGGTTTCCTAGATGCTCTTTTCTTTTGATACGACAAATAAAATCAAAATAGACAGACTATACCAATGTACATGTTTTATAAATTTTGGTAATTTATCACTAGTAAATGAATGCAATTGTTGCTTGAGATGAATTTAAATGGAGAAACATGATCAATGAGGATTCATATACTGGACCCCATTATGTTTTGAATTGAGGCGTAGTTATTGATGTGAATGTTTGCAGTTGTTGGGTAAAAAGGCAGTGAAATGTTTCTTTTGTTGGAATGCAGTGGCTATCCAACTTTAAAGATATTCATGCATGGAGTTCCAACAGATTATTATGGACCAAGAAAGGCAGATTTACTTGTGCGATCTTTGAAAAAGTTTGTCGCTTCTGACGTGGCCATACTCAATTCTGACTCAGCTATTAGTGAATTTATTGAAGAAGCAGGCAAAAGTTTTCCTATATTCATAGGCTTTGGCTTGAATGAGTCTACCATATCACATTTGGCAGTGAAATACAAGAAAAAAGCATGGTTTTCTGTGGCAAAAGATTTCTCGGATAAAACGATGGAATTCTATGATTTTGACAAAGTACCTGCATTGGTATCCCTTCATCTGAGTTACAACGAACAGAGCATATTCTATGGCCCGTTTGAAGGTCAGTAAGTTCTTCAAATTTTCGTGTAACTTGAACTTGCTATATTCCCTTTTCATATGGAAAACACAAATGACTAATACTCGGATATGTTTGTTCTTGAAAGGTTTCAGTTTATATACTTAGTAGCTGCCCTAGTTCCATATGCCTATGAGCTTTATATGGTGTTCCTATTTCATTTTAATTGCTCAGTTCTGCATTTGATCTATCTTCACCCTATTAAAGAACAACCAACTATTTTAGCTGAAACTGTGCCTTGCATATTATGTTACAAACAGTGACTGAATCTAAGTTTTTTTGCTATGGTTGCAGAAAAGTTCCTTGAGGATTATATCAAACAGAGCTTGCTCCCTCTGGCTTTGCCCATTAATCAAGATACTCTGACGTCGTTGAAAGACGACAAGAGGAAAATTGTTCTATCAATTGTGGAAGATGAGCATGATGAGAGGTCGAAAGGATTAGTAAAACTCTTGAAAGCTGCTGCATCTGCGAACCGTGACTTGGTGTTTGCTTTTGTTGGGTTCAAGCAGTGGCAAGACTTTGCTGGGTCATTTGAAGTATCTAAGAAAACTAAACTACCAATGATGATTGTGTGGGACGGAGACGAGGAGTACTTTTCAGTAAGCTTGAAACCTCTTATCCTCTCTCTCGTCAAGTATAGTTTTGCCTAGTAAAGTTTTACAGCTCTAAATAAAATTTGCTTGCGTGTTCCTTCACCATGTTAAGTGAGCGACAAGCATGAACTTACACATTCTATAATTTCTTAGAGAGGCATGAATCTATAGTTAGCGGACATTTCTGTTCAGACTTTCTCCTTTTTTGCCGATATCTTATCTATTAATTAACCAGCTGGTAAAGGAAGTACAACATTAATTATTCATGTTTTTATATCCATGTTTCAGTGGTTGAGATTTCCAGCAAGTGATCTTGAATGGCTGACCTGATGGCTTTAGTAGACATCACCTAGGTCATGTAAGTACTCAAAAAAAAAAAAAAAAGATAAACGAGGAACATAAAGCCCATGGAAATGGGGATGATGACATCACACACCTTATTGGTGCAGGGTGGATGAAATGGAGGCTTGCCTCCGGAGTGTTGTGTGACAAGAAGGTGCCACCAAAACTTAAAGGCAAGTTCTACAAAGTGGTGGTTAGACTAAATATGTTGTATGGGGCGGAGTGTTGGCTAGTCATGTTCAGAAGGTGAAAGTGGCGGAAATGAGAATGCTGCGATGGATGTGTGGGCACACTAGGAGCGATAGGATTAGGAATAAAGTCATCCGAGACAAGGTTGGAGTAGCCTCAGTGGAAGACAAGATGCGGGAAGTAAGGCTGAGATGGTTTGGGCATGTGATGCGGAGAGATGCAAATGCCCCAATGCGGAGGTGCGAGAGGCTGGCTAGCGACGGTTTCAGAAGAAGTAGAGGTAGGCCGAAGAAGTATTGGGGAGAGGTGATTAGACAGGACATGGCGCATTTCCTGCTTATCGAGGACATGACCTTAGATAGGAGGGTATGGAGGACTCATATTAGGGTAGAAGGCTAGTAGGTAATCGCTTTTAACCTTTCTTACGAGTAGTTTTATTGCTCTATAGTTTCTTGTCTCTTGATTTCTGCGAGTATCTGTTGGTGTATAATTGCTTTGATTTATTTGCCCGTATCTGACCTTTCATATGCCTTTTCTTGAGCCGAGGGTCTTCCGGAAACAGCCTCCCTACCTAAGGTAGGGATAAGATCTGCGTACACTCTACCCTCCCCAGACCCCACGTTGTGGGATTCACTGGGTATGTTGTTGTTGTTGAGGAACATAAAGCCCAAACACATGAAATAACGTCATAAATGCGCAGTTGGATTGTTATCTGCTCTCCAGGTAGTGGATACCACCAGAAGTTTCAGGGTGACAAATATTGCAGGATTATGGCAATTGGTTAAAACCATTGGACATGATCTTATTCTTGACTTTAATTCTACGTGAATTTGGAAATTTTAGTCTTTGTTTTTCTATGAGCATGATTTTGCTTTATGAGGAGTACGAGTCACTTTAACTTTTAGATTTTATGCCTGCTTAGGTTTAAATAAACTAAAGCATTGCATGAAAAGCTTAAGTTGAATTTATCTTGAATTCTTATTAGTTATTTTTGAGTGTTTTTATCTATTTGACTGGCATTTGAGATGACCTTGTAATGTATTGCATTGTGTTGGTAGACTGAGGAAACATACATTTGGTTGAAACACCTCTTTCATTTTTTAAGTTTCTGACTAACTCCATACTGTAAAGCACATTTTTACCTTCTCCAACTTTAGGACTAAGGTGAAACATTTAGCTGATAATTATTAGCAATTGACTTTATATACTGATGTTGAAAATTTACACAAACAATAGGTCATCGGCTCAGACAGTGTTGAAGGTGAAGATCAGGGGTCCCAAATTACGCGGTTTCTTCAAGGATATAGGGAAGGAAGCGTTGTACAGAAACGCATCACTTCGGATGCTTACAAGGCTTTCAGAAACTCAATGTATATGATCGGAGCACTTATCCTTGTTCTTGTTGTGATATTAGTGGTGACGATCATGCAGTCTCTTAAAGAGGAGCCCCCAAGAGACCAGTTAGATCATCCAGGGAGCTCCACATCTCCATTAGAAGCCAGAGAACCACTTCGTTCTGGCAATAAAGAAGACAAGATAGATTAAGTTCACTTTTTGGATATTAATTTCAATATAACCGAAATAAGTAGTTTGTAAAATCTTTGACAAGATGAGCAATTGACATGGCAGCCTCAGAGAGATGTTTTAAGTTTCAGATCCATAGTTATCATAAGCGAGTACATGAACAGCTATAAAAAAAACAAAAAAAAGTGAGTACACGAACAGCTATACTTGTAGGATTGTTTTTAGGATACTCTTCATCCACTGATGGGAAAGGAATGCTTAGTGCAAGGTTTGCTGATTTATTTATTGGTACGGTTCTAGTGAAAATGGGGACAATATTTTTTTGTGCTGTGTATAATATGAGTTCGAAACCGAAACCGAAACTGCAGCTTGTTGAAAGCTGTTATTCAGAAGTTTTTGGAAGTCCGGCTGGGATTGAAGATCTTAATGTAGCAGTAAGGTTGATACATCAAAATTTCGAAAAAATTACAATTTTTCCAAGATAATGATGGCATTATAGAGTGCAGTTTGACCAACACATGTTTTCAGCTCTAGAATTAAAAAATGTATTTACTAATGTGATGCTGGAAATGTGTTAGAGACATGATGAAATCGACACTACAAGCCAGACCAATTTGACACTACTAATTTTACATTTTCCTTGTAAATCAGTAATGGGTTTGGGTTGAAAATTGGCAGTCTTGGTGACGAACTTGTATCCAAATTGAGAAGAAAGATGAAAACCTTCAACCCGAGATTGATATGGGCCAAATAAACAGAAATCACTGGCCAAACGTCATGACAAATGAAAACATTTTGAACTTGGAATACCAAAAACCTACATCACATAATTATTTCTCTTCGTAAGACCATGTTCCTCCCTTTTACACAACACGCTTTATTGTTCTTGCTACGCTTTTATTTATGGGCACATCAATTTAAATAAGAAAACATGATCAAATGAAGATTGTATAACCAATTCTAATTGATTCGGGACTGAGCCATCGTCCTTATTGTGAAACATTAAATGTTCATGCTGTGGTTACAAATGACCCAATAGCCTGAATTAATGACCTAACAAAAGTATCCTGCTCAAACATTCAAAATACCAGCTCTAGTCATCTCTCTGTCATTTATCTATATGTACATACAAGCTCAACTATCTAAGCGAAAGGTTTCAACTAAAAGACCTAAACCATCAAGCAATGGAGACCTGCTAAGAACATCAATAGCACCCAAACAAAGCAAAACAAAAAACAAGAAGGATATGTAAAAGGGGGCTACTGCATACAGCATGAACACCCATCGCTTTGCGTGTGTACACTCTTAAAAAACCTCAAAAAAAGAAAAAAAGAAGGAAGTAAAAACCTCAAAAAACAGAAATCAAATCTATAACAGAATTGTCACACAGTAATGTACAAATCCAGGGCTTCCTGTCATATTCCTCCGTCTGCCCATGTGCCAGAGCTGTTGCACTGATCCTTGTTAACAGATCATGACTCACATCCCGGAAGAGACTGAGCTGAAGCAAATGGCGAAAAGCTAGTGGTCGACTCACTATGACGCAGTGGGTTGGGATGCCGACTTGAGGAGCCAATGTAACTCGATGAGGCATTTCCTGGACTAGGAATATATGGGGACATGTATCTTGAATTAAGAGGAGATAAACAAGGGTAGCCCAATGAGTGAGGGGATATCAAATAAGATGCATGAGATCTCTGGGAAGACGCATTTTGAAGGTCAAGTGAACTGCGGCTAATAGAAAGATCAGGGGACTGATGGTATGACTGAAGCGACTGGCGGTTATAAGGAGTACTAGAGATTGATTGAGGACGAGAAACTGAAGGGGATCGGGATGCTCTTGGACCTATTTGTATTGCTGATGATGGAGCTAATGACGATCTTAGGGATGACAACGACGATATAGAAGCTAGACTAGAAGAAAGCAATGGTGTAGATTCTGATGCTGGTGGATCACCATTGCTAGTTCTTGCATCACGTTTACAGACAGGGCAAAACGTTCTCCATGATGTAAGCCAAGCGTCAACGCACATAGCATGAAATTCTGCAAAAAAATTCCGAGGAGATACCTTAGAGAAGAAATCTGATGAGAACACACAGGATATGGCATTATCAACAAATTACTGCCCAGGTCGGGAAAAGTTTTCATATTGACTAAAAACTAAATCCCCTAGATATACCAAATTTTGCAAATTCACAGTGAGATATAGCAGCAGTGACAAGGGTAATATTCCGATCACACTTTAACTATAGCTTGAGAATTTACCACAGTTCGCTGTCTAGAACCTTGGAAATATAAATGATACCAAAGGGTTGGTAGCAACAGCATTGATATCAGGTTCTTCTAGCATCTTCACAATGATTATTGCAAAACTAATGTTCATAGATATGGATCCAGAATATAATTATTGAAACTTGCTCGATATTTTTAAAAGTGCAAAGTGCAATAGAGCAACAAGACTCCTAGAAGTTTTAGAGCGAAAAACATCATGCGTGTTTCTTCGATGCAAAATGCATTATTCACAAAACATACTCCTACATAATTATAAAATTTCAATCAACATTACCAACCTCAATATCAAATTTATAAAAATAATCTACATGTTCTGTTTTATATGACACAATTTCCTTATTAGTTCGTTCAAAAAAGAACTACACCTTTCTATATTTTAAACAATTTAACTTTAACTTTTCCATTTTACCCTTAATAACATGCTTTTACAGCCACATGCCAATGCAAGTATAAGACCGTAAGTTCCAAAAGTCTGTTTTCTTTAAGCTCAATATCGAATCAAACTATGTCACATAAATCAGAGTGGAGGGAGTAACAGTTAATTTCATCAAATGTAATTGAACTAAACGTAATTTTAACAAGCTAACTTAATACAATTTCAATTGCAACATTGATTTTCAATTTTCAACTAATCAGTCATAAAAATGATTTGAAAACCAATTTCACCATTGTTCCCGTAGCTGTTCTAATAATCAGCTTTAGTTGCAACTTGCAAATCTCATTCCTTTTATAATTTCCTAAAAAGCAGTAATCAACAACTGGAGAATAAAAAATGAAATAAAACAACAGAAAAGGGAGAAAAAGATTCATGGACAGCCTGAGAGACTAGCAGAGAGAGGCAGAACAGGAACCAAAAAGCAAGAGCATTGAAGAACAAAACTGAAAAGAAAAAAACCGAATCAAGAGAAGTAGAGAAATACAGGCAATAGCAGAAGAGTTACAGTAAACCAGACAATGAAGTGGACACCGAAGCGCAACTAAGAGAGTCAGATGTAAGAAGGGAAGGCTTGCTCGGATTGCTTTGCAACTCATATTTCTCAGGAATTGCATTACTTCACCCATCGGAAGTAATTACCCTCACTTCGAATCACTTCGGCATTTTAAGTGATGGAGCAATCACATCGCAATCAAACGATGCTTCAGAAAATGTAAAACAGCTGATAGGAAAATGCATGTTGTGATGGATGAAACTGCTTATATTGGAGTGCTACACCTAGTGATGTTTGGGTGACTAAATTTCAACACCATTTTTCCATCAAGTAATAAAAATTTATTAACAAAGCGCAGAAAACAAACTCGTATACAAGTATACCAAAAAAGTAGAAGACCTCACACTAAATTTCAACACCATAGCTAAGACAGAGCAACTCCAAAATAAATAATTGCACATCTGCAAATAAGTGTATATCCTTTGTTTTATTTTTTGGGTGCAACATGACTAGGGAAAAATTGTTAAAGCCGGATGCCATGTTGGACTTCCTCAGTTCACTTCATTCTCGGTAATGTCCCTACTCTAACGGATGTACCCTTAAACAACATTCTCTTTTATGTTGTTCATTTTTACATCAATACAACACCTACTTTACCACTCAAAAAACAATTATACATCTGCAATAAAACATGAAAGCCAAAACGCTTAGGGTTGACCAGAGACAGCTGACAGTAATCAACCGCAGCAAGTGTACCAAAACTCAGCAGCAATAGCCAAGATATGCCCTTGAAGTAAATTTCTCTTGGCTGTCTTAGCTACGGACTCTGAAATGGCCAGCTTAGGAACTTCTGGTCCCTCCTGAAGAAATTAACTCAGGTGACGACTTCTACAATATTTTCACTAAGGTATCAGAGCAGGATTTATGCAAGGGTTTTAGACTAAGGTTTCTATCTCTTTGACAACATTAATTCCAATTCACTCCTCAACAATGCTACAGATCTGAATATCTACTCCAAAAACAACATTCATCCAGATCCACATAGATTTCAAAAAGTCCAAAGTCAGAGTGGATATGCTGAAACATATACGATACCTTCAATACAAAAGTTATGGCAGGGCAGCCCGGTGCACAAAGCATCCCGCATTAGCAGGATCAGGGGAAGGGCCGCACCCCAAGGGGTGTGATGTACATAGACTACCCTGATGCAAGCATTAGTGACTGCTTCCACGGCTTGCACCCGTGACCTATAGGTCACACGGAAACAACTTTACCGTTGCTCAAGGCTCCCCTTCAAAAGTTCTGGTAGAATAATATTTACTTATTCTTTTAAGCAAATGTTATGATGTAAAGTTGTATATTTGCAAAGATGCATGCATGTTATAGGAATTACATCAGTGTTTTTCCCTGATAGAGGGGCATGGCAATTGGCAAGTAACAATAATGGTTATTGGCTAATAGAGCGTTTTTCGTCCAGAAAGTGTAAACATTCTTTAAGCAAATTTAGCCGTTGCCAAGACCTAGGAACACAACATCCATCATGCTGCCTGAGATGAGGTTGCCCTTGGCCATAAGTTGTAGATGAAGGGGAAATCAGAAGAACCACTTTTAAATTCCCTGAGAAAGTCCCAAAAAATGTAATAAACCTGAAAACTACTAATAGTGCACATCACCAACCCTGATATCAGCTATTTTAAGCAATTCTAGAAACCAATCAGAAGATAGAACTCAATCACCAGGATGTAACTCGAAAAACAAAGACAGGGAACCTTCCCAAGCGAAAATTAAAAAAGAATGAGCTTCTCCCAGAAGGAAACATGCATTCATTGCTTTTATCTAAGTGCCAAACAGAACCTGTATATATGAACACACTGGAAATCATAATAAGCTCAGGAAGAGAGAAAAACTTACTGTGCCGGCAAGGAAGAATTCTAAGCTTGTCTCCCACACTATAGTCTTCAAGACAGATAGCACATGTTACTGATGTACAATTATCCTCCAAAACTGATGTAAATATCAAGCTTGGCATAGCTTTCACCAAACGACTACTCATTCCATGAAATTCACGAACACGTGAGGCCCGAGGCCGTTCTCTTCGTATCCGATGTCTACGGACAAAGAAGCAGGTAGCAAG
The DNA here is from genome assembly GCF_019175385.1 of Lycium barbarum. Classification (NCBI taxonomy): domain Eukaryota; kingdom Viridiplantae; phylum Streptophyta; class Magnoliopsida; order Solanales; family Solanaceae; genus Lycium; species Lycium barbarum. The sequence continues at coordinate 122,016,245 of NC_083338.1, forward strand.
CACTGCTGACATAGCAAGTAACGAAATGAATGATATAGCCATGATGGACCAGGCAGAGTTTTCAAAACTTGGGATTATCCATACTTCAACATCAATAGCACCAGCATACTTTGTCAGTCTTTCTCCTGAAGCTCTAGACACAAACACTGCGGGTATCTTCACACCAGCAGAGTTTCCTGCCACTGTACCATGTGACTGGTTAAACACTTGGATGTTCAAAATTCACAGTTCTAAAAACTTACGCAAAATGAAGCAAGAGATGAAAGTTGTTTTTGCTTCTTTCAGACAGTCTGTTGGTTCTCTCTCTCTTTTTTTTTTTCCTCTCTCTCACAGGGCAAAGGAGCCGGGGGTCTATCGGAAACAACCTCTCTGCCCTCACAAGTCTGCATACACTCTACCCTCTCCAGACCCCACCTGGTGGGATTATACTGGGTATGTTGTTGTTGTTGTCTCCTAGTTCCTCAGTTCTCGAGCATGAAAATTTCTGATGCATTACATTGAGAAACTGGAGGATAAAACCAGGCCAAGAAGATGTATATGTAATGCTAACAAATCAAACACTTGCCAGCAAAATAAGACTAGTTTGTTTGAGATTGCTATAAAATGAGCAAGCTGACTTGAAAATTTTTTAAGCTACTTTTTTAACGAGAAGATGGTTTCCACTTATAACAAGAATAGGTGAAAAACCCTGCGAATAACACTTGAGTTTGAATCTCATTTTCAAGTCAGTTATATTCTAAGACAGGTTCGAGTCGTTTTCGTGTTTGGTGGATTTTCTTTATTGGCTACTGACAGCTGTCTCCACTCTCTCACCTTCCCCTCACAACGGTAAGATCAGCTACCCCACCCCCCCACTCCACCCCACCCCCACCAGGCCACCCCCACCAGCGACGACGACAACCACCACCGGTAGTACGTTTTTCCGGCCGGCCAGATCTCTCTCCTCTCTTCTCTTTTCTTTCTTTCTTCCCTCCCTTTTTTTTTTCCCTTTTCCTTCCTCCTCTACCCTGCGACCGGAAACCCTTCACCAGTAGGTTTCCGGCCAGTTTCTGCACAGGTACTCAAGTTTTCAGGCAGTTCCTGGCGGTGAACAGTGATTCCGGCAAGGGAACAGTACTTTCCGGCGGGGAACAGGTTCTACTTACTTGGAGTCGGTACCTCCAGTAGCCCATTCCCTGTCTTTTAGCCTTATAAATTTTGCCTGCTCCGCCTAATTGAATATCTATTTCACTGCCTATAGACTCTTGCTAACTTGTACTTTAGTATTGATCCTTTGCTTGTCTTAGATTAACCTTTGACTAGCGTATATTTGCTTTAGTGGCTTTGGTGAGGGATGGTAGACTGGGGTCATGTTCTCGGTTGGGGACGGGGGCTAGGGATGGGGGGCTAAGGGGTGGAGGGAGCTTCTAGGTTGAGAGTAGGGTCTTGGAATATTGGGACTTTATCGGGGAAGTCCATAGAGTTAGTTAAGATTCTTAAGAAGAGGAGGATTAATATTGCTTGTGTTCAAGAGACTAAATGGGTAAAACCTAAAGCTAAGGATGTGGACAGGTACAAGCTTTGGTTCTCGAGTAGGTCGAGGTATAGGAATGGGGTAGGGATCTTAGTAGATAGTGAGCTTAGAGATCAGGTGGTAGAGGTTAGGAGGATCAATGACAGGATGATGGCGATTAAGTTGGTCGTTGGAGGGTTCAACTTGAACATTATTAGTGCTTATGCGCCACAAGCGGGTTTGGACGAGGAAGAAAAAAGGCGCTTTTGGGAGGACTTAGACGAATTGGTGGTAAGTATACCGCCTACTGAGAAGTTATTCATAGGAGGAGATTTCAATGGGCACATTGGGTCTGTTTCGAGGGGTTATGACGATGTGCATGAAGGATTTGACTTCGAGGACAAGAACGGTGGAGGAGTCTCACTCCTGGATTTCGCAAAGGCTTTTGGATTGGTGGTAGCCAACTCGAGTTTTCCGAAGAAGGAGGAGCACTTGGTAACCTTCCGTAGCTCGGTAGCTGCAACGCAGATAGACTTTTTGCTCCTTAGAAAAGATGATAAAGGCCTCTGTAAGGACTGCAAGGTCATTCCGAGTGAGAATCTTACGACCAACATAAGCTATTGGTGATGGATTTGGAGATAAAGAGGAAGAAGAAGAAGAGGGTCATGGATGACCGACCGAGGATTAGGTGGAGGAGTTTGACTTTATCTAGTGCCCTAGAGATGGGGGAGAAGTTGGCTATGGGAGCGTGGGATAGTAGGGGGGATGCAAGCAGTATGTGGGATAGGACGGCTAGTTGTATTAAGGAAGCAGCTAGAGAGGTATTGCGGGTCTCAAGAGGCCGTCGTGGTGGGCACCGAGGGGATTGGTGGTGGAATGGAGAAGTCCAAAGGAAGGTGGAAGCAAAGAAGCAGGAGTATGTGAAGTTGGTAGGCAGCAAGGATGATGAAGAGAAGCGGATGAACCGGGAAAAGTATAAGATGGCGGGAAAAGGAGGCAAAGTTGGCAGTTTCGACGGCAAAAACGGCAGCCTTTGAACGCCTGTATGCAGAACTAGAGGGCAGAGGTGGGGATAAGAAGTTGTTCAGGCTTGCCAAGGCAAGAGAGAGGAAGGCACGCGATCTGGATCAAGTGAAGTACATCAAGGACGAGGATGGCAAAGTGTTGGTAGAGGAAACTCACATTAGACAGAGATGACAGTCATACTTTCACAAACTCTTGAACGAAAACGGGGACAGAGACATTGTGTTGGGAGATTTGGAGTCCTCTGATAGGCGTCGCGACTTTGGATATTGTAGGAGTATAAAGGTTAAGGAGGTTAAGAGAGTTGTTTGTAGGATGCGCAGGGGAAGAGTGACCGGACCTGACGAGATTCCTGGGGAATTTTGGAAAAGTGCAGGCAGGGTACGCTTGGAGTGGCTGACTGGGTTATTTAATGTCATTTTCAAGACAGCGAAGATGCCGAAGAATGGAGGTGGAGTACAATGATTCCCCTGTACAAGAACAAGGGCGACATTCAAAGTTGCAACAACTATAGAGGTATCAAGCTGCTAAATCACACTATGAAAGTGTGGGAAAGGGTGGTGGAGATGAGGGTGAGGAGAGGTGTGTCTATTTCAGAGAACCAATTTGGATTCATGCCAGGGCGCTCGACTACAGAAGTCATTCATATTGTAAGGAGATTAGTAGAGCAGTATAAGGAGCGAAAGAGGGACTTGCACATGGTATTCATTGACCTAGAAAAGCTTACGACAAAGTGCCAAGAGAGGTCCTATGGAGATGCTTAGAGGCTAAAGGTGTACCTGTGGTGTACATTAGAGCGATAAAGGACATGTATGATGGAGCCAAGACCAGGGTAAGGACGGTAGGAGAAGACTCGGAGCACTTCCCTGTTCTAATGGGGTTGCATCAGGGATCAGCTTTTAGCCCGTTTCTATTCACCCTGGTGATGGATGAATTGACGCGACAAATACAAGGTGAGGTGCCTTGGTGTATGTTGTTCGCGGATGACACAGTCTTGATTGACGAGACTCGTAGCGGAGTTAACGCTAAGCTGGAGGGCTGGAGAGAGATGTTGGAGTCTAAAGGATTTACATTGAGTAGGACCAAGACAGAATACTTGGAGTGCAAGTTCAGTGGCGTACCGCATGAGGTTGACGAGGAAGTGAGGCTTGGTACCCAGACCATCCAAAAGAAAGGAAGTTTCAAGTATCTTGGGTCTATTATACAGGGAGATGGGGATATCGACGATGATGTCTCACATCGTATTGGTGCAGGGTGGATGAAATAGAGGCTCGCTTCCGGAGTGCTGTGTGACAAGAAAGTGCCACCAAAACTTAAAGGCAAGTTCTACAAAGTGGTGGTTAGACCGACTTTATTGTACGGGGCGGAGTGTTGGCCAGTCAAGAACTCTCACGTTCAGAAGATGAAAGTCGCGGAAATGCGAATGCTGCGATGGATGTGTGGGCACACTAGGAGGGATAGAATTAGGAATGAAGATATCCGGGACAAGGTGGGAGTGTCATCGATGGAGAACAAGATGCGGGAAGCGAGGCTGAGATGGTTTGGACATGTGAAGAGGAGAGACACATATGCTCCAGTGCGGAAGTGTGAGAGGTTGACCTTGGACGGTTTCAGGAGAGGTAGAGGGAGGCCGAAGAAGTACTGGGGAGAGGTGATTAGACAGAACATGGCGCAATTTCAGCTTACCGAGGATATGACCTTAGATAGGAGGTTGTGGAGGACTCAGATTAGGATAAAAGGTTAGGTTGCTTATCCTTTCATCCTAGTAGTTGTAGTTTTGCTCATTCGTTTATTGCCATTTGATTTCTGCTTATATTTGTTGGGCCTTGTACTTCAATTATCTTATATATCTATGGTAGCTAATGCTCCTTTCTTTCCAGACTGTTCTATCATGACTTTCTCACTTTTGAGCCTATTTGGATTGCCTTATAAGTTGCTTATAAGTTGTTTTCAGCTTTTTTGAGTGTTTGGCTGGCCAGCTTAAAGTCATTTTGTGCTTAAAATAAGCTCAAAAAAATAATTTGGCCCATTTGACTTAGCTTATCTAAAGCAGCTTATAAGCTGAAAACAGCTTATAAGCCAAAAAAAATAAGTTACACTATCCCAACTTATTTTTTTTAGCTTATAAGCTGTTTGCAGCTTATAGGAATAAGCCCATCCAAACAGGCTCTTTGTTATTCCTCGTTTTCATATTGTTTTTGATAAGCTTGTCCCTATCTGACTTTTTGTCTTGTTTTCTTGTTTTCTCTCTTGAGCCGAGGGTCTTTCGGAAATAGCCTCCCTACCTTTCAAGGTGGGGGTAAGGTCTGCGTACACTCTACCCTCTCCAGACCCCACATTGTGGGATTCCACTGGGCATGTTGTTGTTGTTGTCATATTCTAAGACACCGTCTTCCCCATGAGAAAAAACTTCTAGAAAAGCTCTTTATATATCAACAAAGGATGCTACTTCGATGAATAGTCAGAAGTCCAAAACATATAGAACATTGTTGCGTTATGATGTCTTTTTGTCTTTCTGACTGAGTAGTGATTGTAGAGAACCACATTTTCATGTAGGTTATCTACTTCTGCACCATTAAATACCGGGACTTAAAATGTCAGTAGATCATTACATTATCTAAAAGATCAGGATAGCAAAAAGCACTAGACGGTGTTAGTGAAAGTGTGCTATTTCTTAACAATTCCCTCAAGCATCTTTCACCCAGTTATCAGTACCTAAACAGTTTTCAGCTGAAAACAGTCATGACGTATAAACATACTTTTACAACCGTCACTTATCAAGAGAAAATAAAAAGGAATTTATACAACTGTTATCCAGATAACATACAAAAACGACGATTCCACTCGTGCTTCAGGTGCTTTTTGTGAGGATCAAGTTCAGAGAGCATAGATCATTTGTTTTTACACTGCTACACAACTGATAAATTAAGGCAACTGTTCCTTAACATGGTGGGACTTAAATGGTGCATACCCAGAGACACAACTGCGTTGTTGAAGTGCTGAAACATCAAGGGCACGAACAAGTAGCAAAGGGAATGGTGATACACTATACCTTCTTGTATTTGGTGGTCCATTTGGAGGGACAGGAATATGAGGTGCTTTGAAGACAAAGAAATCTCAATCCTAAAGATCAAAGTGATCTGTCTACTTTTGTTTTATTTTGGTGTGAACAGAATTTTACTAGTGAAACGGAGGAACTGTTAAATCTAATAGGATCCCTCTAAGAAGAGAAGTGGCATATTTTTGCATTTGATCTGTAATTTGCTTGCACTTTATTCCTGCTCTTTATCAACAAAATTACTAATTTTCAAATACAAAAAAAAAAAAAAAAAAAAAAAAAAAATCCTGTCATCTTTTCTTGTTTCCAAACTTCGATACGATTGTTAGAAAGAGTTTCCAATCGACTTCAGCTAAAACTTCAATACTTCGATACCATTGTTAAAAACTTCAATACTTCAATTAATTGAACATATTCATGCCTTTGTTATGCAAGAAGAAAGTGCAGCAAATGAAAACGTTTATGCTCCATTTGCTTCAAACCGAAATCGACTTCAGCTAAACAATCATTAAGGCCTAGAAGTTCGGAATGATTTTTACTCATAAAACTCCATATCCATCTATATTCATAATAATGTTCTTAGACAACACTAGTTTCTACGGAGACAGTATGGATGCCATAGACCGACATAAAAGCCATACAAGAAACTTGATAAGGGTGTTCAAACTTCAAAATTTCTTCTTCATATATCAAATTCCTCCTTTGTGTTTAAACATTTTATAACAAAGCCAAGCAGTTTTGGTAATGAGATTGCCTAATTTGACATAGCTGGTTCTACCATGTTTGCGGAGTCAGCAGTGAGTCCTATGTAAATCTCAGTAGTAAAATCTTTGTGCCTTTTCAAAACACCACCTTACTTCTACCCCCAATAAATCAAGATTAGTGGAGTATTAGCTGACGGATACGTGACATCAACCAGTTTCAGTGATATTCCGCTAACAAAAATCCATCAGCCATTTTATGACCTCTTGCCACTTACATAACTAAGTATCAAGTAAGACCACTTCAACCTTCATTCTGAAACCCGGAACTAAAGAGTTTTAAAAAGTTGTAATCTCAGAATGCACTAAATCAATAATTTAAAGTGGAAGAGGTCATTACTTGCAACTAGTTCACCGTATTCATCGTTGTAGATAATGGCTGCCTTGAAACCTGCGGCCTGGGCTCGTCTGACTTTATCTTCGAAACTACATCCACCCCTTACTATCAGCAAGAATAGATCATGGGTGCTATTTTTAACTGGTTCAACCTTTTTAGTCAAGGTCGAGCAGGCATCTAAAGGCTCCGCCACATACAGTGTCCCGCATTTGCCTGATCCCCTTACTGAAGGAGCTAATATTACAAAGAGATTCATTTAGTACAATATACAACAACATCAAAGAAAGTAAACAACATTCCAAAAAGAAGTTTTTCAAAAAAAGACTTAAGTTTTCAATGGAAAAAGCAACAGTACCAGCATTAAATTATCAAGAACCAAATTATTCTCCACTCACAGTTTCTTACTTACCTACATATAACTTCCATAAAATAAAAATCAAACTGGAAGTAACTATTTATCATTACCCAAATTGTGAAACCAAACTACAATAAGGTATTGACAACTCCAAATTCCCAAATAGTAGACTGAAAATAAGATCCTACTTTACCATGAAACAGAAGGCAGGTGAACTTAAATTAAAAGAACAAAATTCATATGCTACTAAAAACACTAAAAATTTAAACAAACTTACCTTCCAATTTCCATTCAATATCACTCCCAAACCATTCCATTATACAACATAATACCAACAAGAACAACAATCAATATTAAACACAAAACAATAAGAGCAGAGTAAAGCAAAAGTAAGATTTAAACTCACCAAAATTAGCTTCAATGTCTTCAAACGATAAAGTTACATTCTTTCCTACCAAAACCACATTACCAAGTGCTCTACAACTCAAAACACAAACAACACTCAAGTAACAAAACACCCACAAATTCATCATCTCTAATAAACACCCTTTTTGTCAATTATCAAGATAAAAAGGAACCCAAAGCCCACCAAAAAAGAAAGTATCAATTCACCATCTCAAATCTCAAAAACCCCACACAACCCTGTTAGTTAATTTTCAAGAAAACCCCACACCACACTTTGAGCTAATCTTCAAGAAAACTCCACAAATGGAAACTGTTACTTTGTTGAAAGAATAGAAACATCAGCTTCCATTCTCTACCAAGTATAAACGAAACATTAAATTGTGAATAATTTTGGTTCCTTTTTTTTTTCTTTTTCCCTGTTTGGTGAGGAGAAAAAAAGAGAACTTTTTAGAAGGATTTGTGAATTTTTCGTGTCTAAATACATTTCAAGAAGGGAAGAACGCTAAAAAGTTGCTATTTATATAGATGTCTACATGGTGGGCTCACTGTTCTGTGATGATTATCTCATATCAAGCTAAAAAAAAACAAGAACAGAAATAAGTGAGGATATGACCAAAATGGTCCTTTAATTTGAGGGTGGTTTCAAAATAATCCCTCATTAAGTATGCATTGAACAATTTTGGTCCTTTAAATGTGAACATCCTCATCTCTGCTACTTTCATCTTCTGAACATGTGTGTTCTTGACTGGCGAGCACTCTGCTACATGCAACAATAGAGGTCTAATCACCGCTCGATAGAACTTACCTTTACGCTTTGGTGACACATTATTATCACAAACCTCCATTTCAACCACCCCACTTCAATACGATGTGCGACATCATCATCAATTTCCTTATTACTTTGAATTATAGACCCCAGATACTTGAAACTTTCTCTTCTTGGGTATGACTTGTGTAACGATCTTCACCTCCACCGCCGTTTCATGCGTACGTCACTGAACTTCCACTCATGAGTACTATTTTAGTCCTGCTTAACCTGAAACCTTTAGATTCTAGGATCTGTCTCCCAACTTTCAGACTATTATTAAATCCACCGTGCATCTCGTCGATCAGTACTATGTCTTATGTGAATAACATACACTACAATATCTTTCCTTGAACATGCTGTGTCAATGTATCCATCACTAAACAAATAGAAATGGGCTAAAGCTTGATCCATGGTGCAACCTCATCATGACCGAAAAGTGTTCTGAGTCACCTCCACTTTCCTTACACTCTACCCCTTCTTCGTTCTTAGACCTCGTTTCTTAACATTATTACTTTTCCATGTTGTGTCTCAGTAACCATTTCAATACGGTCAGGATTGCACCGGTCTTTAGAAGCTTCTAGAATGTTTAATTTGTATGGCCTCAATGATGAGAATATTTTTTGTGCCACTTCTGATGATTCATGCATTGCGGATAATGGGTTTTGGCTCGATATACTTGTCCTTAATTGCCTTGACGTAAGTCATAGGTACAACTGTAGACTCCAAACATCTCCGTAGAACCTCCCTAAGAACTTTATCGTATGTTTTTTCTAGGTCATTGAACACCATGTATAAGTCTCTCTTCCTATCCCTATACTATTCCAAACAATATACTTACAAGATGAATGACTTCTGTAGTTGAGCACCCCGACATGAATCTGAATTGGTTCTCGAAAATAGACACACCCCTAATGATCCTCATTTTTACCACCCTTTCCCAAACTTCCATAGTGTAGCTTAATAGTTCGATATCCCTATAGCTGTTACAATTTTGAGTGTCACCCTTATTCTAAAATTATTGTACTCAATCACCGCTCCTCATGCATTCTAGCCGTCCTAAACGTTAAATAACCTAGTTAGCCACTCCATACCTACTTCACATGCGTTCTTCCAAATTTCACCAGGATCTTGTCTGGCCCGAACGCTCTTTCTCTCCCCATCCTACGAATTACCCCCTTAACCTCCAGAGACGTTATGCAACTACAATATCTGAAATCCCTACGACCCTTGGAATGCTCTATCCCCCTAGCACAATATCCTTGTCCTCCTCTTCATTGAAGAGCTTATGAAAATACGTCTACCATCTCTGTTTAATGTGTGCCTTTTCTATCAATACTTATCTATTCTCGTCCTTGATGCACTTCGCTTGACCCAGGTCATGGGGCCCTCCTCTCTCTCGCCTTAACGAACCTATCCAACTCCTTATCTCCGTCTTTGCCCTCGAGCTCTTCATACAAGTTCTTGAAAATGCCATTTTAGTCGACATAGCTGCAAGCTTCACTTCCTACTTCGCCATCTTATATGTCTTCCTATTCTTCGGCTTGTCCTCCTCGTCTTAAAATAAAATACAGTCGAGATAGGTAAAATACATACAGGAAATCTCCAAAATGATTCAAATTCTTTTTTACTCATAAAAATTATAGGTATAGTTTTTTAATTAATATTAACGACTAGATTTGTTATTGCTTTTTGTGTGTCCTCAAAAATTACACAAAAAATTAGTATGGGTATATCAAAACTTTGGGGCATTCATTTTTTTTTTTATCAATAGAATGAACAATTTTGAATTATCTCAAATAAAAAATGCATAAACTAGTCATCAGGCAAGGTAAAAATTATTTAATTTGGACTTTTCAAGTAAAAAGGAAGATTAACTAAGTTATATCTTCAAGCCAAATTGAGCATGAATGAGGTTTCTCTATAAATGTCTAGAAGTATTTTGTTAAACGTATCGTTGGGATATTATGGATTAATATAAATGCGACAAGATTTGAATAAATAACTTATGTTTTACCATGATATTATAGTAATTTATCATCTCAATTGAAGCATTGAGCCTTCTCAAATGTAGTTTTACCAATCACCCGTGATGTACATTACAAATAATTTACCAACAAGGATGATTTAAGTAATCAATGTTGTTGCTTAGAAACGTCAAAACTTAAATATTTCTGTTGTTATAGAATTAACCTAGGATCTTTCACAACAAAATAATATGAAATTGATAATTTTTCAAATTGTACATAATATTTCCAGTTTAAACGGTAAATCAAACTTGGACACTTAAAAGTAGCTCAAGCGAAGCATCCCTTGTCAAAGTGAATATATTCTTCAACATTTAGTAAGGCTATTTTGGTCATTTTAAGATAGTATCCAATAAACATAGAGAACAAGTAGTATCTATAATGGATGAAACTGTGATTTAAAAAAAAACTTTTGGCTTAAAATAATGTTGAAATATCCATAATTATCTTTCACCTCCTAGAGGCTACTGGATTAATCTAATCAGAACTGTCCTTCTAGTTAATAAAATAACTTATTTGTACAACGCAGTTGTCATTCATTGTTTAACAAGTTGTTGTGAAGGGTGCGTGGGGGGTGGTAGGGAGAAGGGGTAACTTGGGGGTGGGTCACACTTCACACGGTTTGCTTTGATCATTCTGAGTTTATGATTAAGACGTAATGAGTCTTCAAGTAAAAGAACGACAAAATAAAGGATTTTTGGTGCAAGTTGATATATTGGGCCCATTTAAATGTACAAGTTAGAATTACATTTGATTTGACATTTGATTTGGATTGTATTAGTTTATTTAGGTTGTCCATCAATTTTTTTTTTATAACGGCAGTGTGTGGTGTCTCGAAACCGGCTTGCGCGTACAAAGAGAAAGAAATTATTTAGTATTTTTATCTTTATTAAGATATGAATCCGAGACTTAATGATTATCAACTCACTTCATTAATTATTAAGCCGTTCTCTTGAATGCTTTTATTTTCTTTTTCATTTGGGATTATGATTACAATGGGAAAGGAATGTCAAGCTGGGTTTTATGTAAGACCTGCATGTGGAAACAAGTAAGGCAAAACTAATCGATCATTTAGCAGATTATACTAGGACAGTGCTGCGCACGGGCCAACACTTTAGATTATAGTGCATTTATATATATGTAGTTATTTTTTAATATATATATATATATATATATATATATATATATATATATATATATATATATATATATATATTCAAAACGCGATTAATATAACATTGTAGTTTGTGATCCATATCTAAAATTTTATTATATTAATGTTTACTATGAACACAAAATCGGCAAATTTATTAATATTTTTTAAAAGAGAAGACTTGTTTAAAAGGAAACTATTTTCTTCTCTTTGAGATAAAACAATAGCAATAATTAAGCATCAGTTGATACTTTCAATTTTAATTCGATTAATTTAAAGGTGTAAAATACTTATTATTTTTTATCAAATTTTGATTTGAAAAATTCTAATTCAAATTATTAAATTAATTTTACATGTTTAAAACGAAAAAAAGAAGAAATTGATTTTTTATTTAAACGAAGAAATACTATTTTTTAATTCTTGATAAATATTCTCGGTTTAGCTCATTTTACTTGTCATGTTGTATTTTGCATGATTTTTTAAGAAAACGTCGATTAGAATTATAATTTGACTAATTTACCTTATTCATTATTTGATCTGCATTTGGTATATTTTTTTACGACATTAATTTCTTTTTACATTTATTAGAGTAAGAATAAAAAAGTAATTAAATTCTATCTTATTTTAAAATATAAATATTTTAAGTATATTTATTTTAGTAAACATAAAAAATAAATGACATGGCGGAATAGCAAATACAACAGTTTAATATCTAGAGTAGATCTCAGGCTAATATAAAAAAAAAAAAAAAAAAACTATATGGTTTGACTACTTAACCTTTTGAAGAAAAGCAATTTCATAGATTGACACGTACGTGGTAATGAATTCATCATTATTGACTTAATGAGATATATTGGAAATTACATGAATATTGTTTGATTTTTTAATAGGGGGTGCACTTTTTTTTTTAACATTATTAATTTGCACTATTTTTATGCATATATATATATATATACATATACTATGTTCAAACCACGATTAATATAATATTATAATTTGTACTTCGTATCTAAAACTTTATTATATTAGTGTTTACTATGAATACAAAGTCTGCACTTTTTTTTTACATTATTTTTTTTTTAATATGGGGTTCACTTTTTTTTTTTAATATTACTTGATTTTGTTAATATGGGGTCCACTTTTTTTTACCGTGAGTTTGGAGATGGTGGGATCCACTTTTTTTTTATATTGCTTGATGTCGTTTAGTATGGGGTCCATGCTTTATGGGGTGCACTTTTTTTTGGACATTATTAGTTTGTACTATTTTTATGCATATAATATATATACATATACTATGTTCAAAACACGATTAATATAACATTGTAGTTTGTGCTCCGTATCTAAAACTTTATTATATTAGTGTTTGCTACGAATATAAAGTTTGCACTTTTTTTTTAACATTATATTTTTTTTAATATGGGTTTCACTTTTTTTTTATATTGCTTGATTTTGATAATATGGGGTTCACTTTTTTTTTCTCATGAGTTTGGAGATGGTGAGTTCAATTTTTTTTTATTGCTCGGTGTTATTTAGTATGGGGCCCACCCCCTTTTTTTTAAAGGGACAACGGACGACGAAGCATGGGTCTAAACCCATGTTTTATATAGTTTTTTTTTTAATTTTTTTTATATTGCTTGGTGTTGTTTAGTATAGGGCCCATCCTTTTGGACATTATTAGTTTGCACTATTTTTATGCATATAATATATATATATATATATATATATATATATATATATATATATATACACACACTATGTTTAAAACACGATTAATATAACATTATAGTTCGTGTTCCGTATCTAAAACTTTATTATATTAGTGTTTGTTATGAATACAAAGTGTGCACTTTTTTTTTTACGCTGTTTTTGTTTTTTTAATATGGTATTCACTTTTTTTTTTATATTGCTTGATTTTGTCAATATGGATACTATGTTCAAAACACAATTAATATAACATTGTAGTTTGTGCTCCGAATCTAAAACTTTATTATATTAGTGTTTGCTACGAATACAAAGTCTGCACTTTTTTTTTTTTTTGACATTGTTTGTTTTTTTAATATGTGATTCACTTTTATATATATATATATATATATATATATATATATATATATATATATATATATATATATATATATTGCTTGATTTTGTTAATATGGAGTCCACCTTTTTTTTTCCCCGTGAGTTTGGAGATGGTGGGTTCCACTTTGTTTACTTTTTTTTTTTTTAAATATTGGTTGGTGTTTTTTTTTATTTTTTAATATTGGTTGGTGTTTAATATGGGGACCACACTTTTTTTCAAATGCTTAATTGGTTGGTGTTTTTTTTTAATTTTTTAGTATTGGTTGGTGTTTAATATGGGGACCACACTTTTTTTTAAAAGTATTTTAATTATGTTGTACAATAATTTCATTTGCTCCAACTAATGGGTTGATACACGTGTGGCAATAAATCCATCATTATCGAATTAATTGTTTGATTTTCTAAGCACTTTTATATTTTAAGTATGTTGCTGTACAATAATTCCATTTGCTCCCTCTAATGGGTTAATAAGCATGTGACAATGAATCCATCCGGCTATATGGGCCCACAATTTTTTTTTTCAAAAATTGGAAAAGGGATTTAATATATAAGTATTTTAAGTATGTTGCTGTACAATAATTTCATTTTCTCCCACTAATGGGTTGATACACATGTGACAATAAATCCATCATTATTGATTTAATTGTTTGATTTTCTAAGCATTTTTGTATTTTAAGTATGTTGTTGTACAATAATTTCATTTGCTCCCTCTAATGGGTTGATACGCATGTGGCAATGAATCCATCATTATTGATTTAATTGTTTGATTTTCTAAGCACTTTTTTTTTTAATATTGTTTGTTTTTTTTAATATGGGATTCACTTTTTTTTTTTAATATTGCTTGATTTTGTTAATATGGGATCCATTTTTTTTTTCCGTCAGTTTGGATGTGGTGGGTTCCACTTTTTTTTCTTCTTTTTTTTTTTTTTTTATTACGGTTGGTGTTTAATAGGGGCCCACAATTTTTTAAAAAAATATTTGTAGTTGTTTAAAATATGTGAGCCCACAATTTTGTTTTTGGCCCACAAACGGATGACGAAAAAGTGCCCCAAACCTACCTTTCTATATAGTAGTAAAGTAAATAGGGATAACTACATGATATAACAAACATATAATGGGTATTGATATTTCGTAGCTATAGTTTAACTTAATTACTTCTTATAGCAAACATTTGTGTATTAATATCATTTAGTAACTATATATATATATATATATATATATATATATATATATATATATATATATATACACACACACACAAAATAGAATACTCATCCCACTATTCACTTCCAACCCATCCCTCCCATTTCTCTCCCCCATCTTCTCCCCATTGCTCCGCCGTTGGCCACCACCGCCGCTAGAGCTCTGGCCAAAATGTCGTGCCCTTTTTTCCACTGCTCCGGCGAAAATGCCATGCATCTTTTCCGGCGAAAATGCCAAAATGTCGTGCCCTTTTTTCCATTGCTCTGGCGAAAATGCCGTGCATCTTCTCCGGCGAAAATGCCATCCTCTTCTCCCCACTGCTCAGGCGAAAAATGCTGTTGCTATTCTCCGGCGAAAACGCCGGCTGCTTCCACTGAATCCACCAGATCTGAAGCAAAGAGCCTCAAATTCAAGATGGAAGCCAAAAAAGAGATCTGCTCACCGGATTTGAAATGATTATTAGATCTCGTCAAATCTGCTCACCGGATCTGAATCCACCCTAAGATTTTTTTGTTAATATTTTAGATTGTATTCATTTTTTAGGGTGTATTTGTTAAATTTTGGAGTATCTATGTTGTCATGTATTTCAGTTTTACTCCCCATATTCATGAATACAATGAGCCCGCTTATGAATACAGATAATCATTTCATGAATACAGTGAAAAAAGAAAAAAAATTAGCTGTATTCATGAATACAGCGGAAAAAAAAATGAATACAGCGAAAAAAAAACGAATACAGCAATTATTGGTGTATATGTATTCAATTTTTACTCGTTGTATTCATGAATTCAGTCAATTTATGAATACAGTTGGAAAAAAATTATTGTATTCATGAATAAAGCAAAAATAAAAATAAAAATTGAATACACATGTGAGAGCTGGGCTGATTTGCTACAGAACGTAAATATTGAAACATTAGCTATGCAGCTTGATTACCCCCAAATGTTTTCTATTTATGTAAAATGCCCTAAAATATAAGTGTGTGCGAGCCCACACACATGTGTATGCTACGGAACCTCTACCATGTTGGATGAGGGGACCAAGTGTTTAATTTAGTCTAACGTTTAGTTATTACATCAACCAATTCAATTTGTTTCAACAAGGTCAAAGGATCTCAACTATATTATCCTTTGATAATGAGAATAAAGAGAAATAATTGAATTAAAGAAATGAATAATCAATTAGTTAATAATAAGAAAAATAACAAAAGAGAGATTCTTATTGATTTTCCTGGATCAAATGATGAACGTCGCTGAAGAGCATTGACGAATAATCGTATTAACAGATAATTAATGTAAAGTTTTTGGTAATCAAGTGGAAAATCATACACAAACATGGGGAAAGGGATTTTTATAGGGTGGCTATAGCAGTAACCATTTTCCAATTGACTTTTCAATTAAAACAAATGTTGTTGATGTACAGAGGCATGGACATATAGCAAGAGTAAAAAAAAGATTCCAGACAAGAATAACATATCATGTTGTATTTGCCAACATGCATAATATCCACTATCAAATTCATAAACCACTTTGAAAATTTAAAAAAAATATAAATGTACTTAATAAAATTCATTATTTCAAAGCATTCTCAGCACTATCTACTCCCTCTGTCCCATATTAGTTGTCCTGTTTCTCTTTTCGAGAGTCGAGTTGACTAAACTTCAAAGCTAAATTTGATTAGATTAATTCAATATCTTAAAATTATAAATTTAAATATTCAAAAACTACACGAAAAGTACTACAAGTTTCAATTCTTCTCATATTAATATGGTGAAAAAAAAATATCTCAAAATGTTGAACAAAATTTATATAGTTTGACTTTTAAAAAAAGAAAGTGGATAAGTAATATGAGACGGAGGGAGTAACATATTATACCTGTCAAGTTCTTTATAAAGTTCCCTGAAAGAACATGGAACATTGCAGTAACTCTTTATCAATCGTCTATCTTCACAAAATTAAGCTGTTGAATTTAAAATTGTGTATACATTCAAATCAATGCAAGAACGGCTTTTGAGAACAGTTTAGTTGATAAGTTTTATACCTCATTACAAAAGTGTAATATCACCAATAATCATGTTTTAAGTATTTTTTTTTTCTTAATATATGAAAATATATAACACTTGTCAAGTTCTTCAAACCGCCACACCAGTTCTTCTTTCTCAAAACTTTGACTACTATGATGGAGACCGATAGCACTATCCTCAACCCCTAGAAGTAATCCTTCGACTTCCAGTTGACTCCATTTTACGTTGGATGTGTGCATGTGAGATTTCAAGAATCGTATTGGCACATTCGAGTTTGCGAACATTCAACTCAAGCATTTTCTAACTGGTTTTTTCAACTTAAAAGACTTCGTTAACAACTGGTCTAATGATATGCGCTTTGCATTATTCTAGCCTGCCTTGGCTGGGGGTTGATTTTTAGCCTGCCTTGTTATTCGTTCTCTCGGGTTCTTAAGATAAGATTCATACTTTTTACAAGATTCAAAAGTGTGACAGGAAGTCCAATGCAGTTTTTCATTAAGATATACACCTCTTCCCGTGGGTTTAAAAACAAGACTTTCAATTGCTCTCTAGCTGTTATTCAAAGAATTTCTTAGCTATTCACAGAAAATTTTGATCTAATAAAGACAAGTAGATTTATGTCTTTTGGTCAAACTCTACTCTTTAGTCTTTTATCAGGGAAAATTAACAATGCTGCAACATTCTTGTTACATTTCTATAAGGCTAAATGGAAGTCATAACTCATAATGCCTGGTTTAGATTATGAAGCTGATTAAATTCAAATCATTTAATTAGGATGCATCTAATTTCTTAATCTAATTTCTATAAGGCTAAATGGAAGTCATAACTCATAATGCCTGGCGTAGATATTATTTGAAAATCTGAAGTACTCCACTGGATTTCAATATACGGAATTATCGTGGCGTTTCCATGTGTTTGGAATGGTAGAAAATACTTTTCCAAATATAATAAGCTCTAGTATTTGGTTGCTAACAATTCTTTTTGAGGAAAACATATTCCAGCCAAAAGGAAAGTGCACTCTAATAAAGGAACGCGCACTCTTATAGGGTCTGTATGGTCCGGAAAATGTTTTCCTATAATATTTTTTTTTTTTGGAAAATAAGTAATTTTGTTACTGATTTTCAGTGTTTGGTAAGTAAGCAAAAAATATTATCCCAAAAACATTTATATGTGATCTAGGAAAAAACACTATGGGGTTGTGCTTTGTCACTTTCACACTAAAAAGGTACTGTAAATCTTAACAACATAATAAGAAATAACATGTCTATACAGTCAAACTACTAGATCCCACCATTCTATCCTCTTCTATTTTCTTTATAATAATCAATAAGAAGAAGGGGGAAAAAAAAAGGGAAAGAAGATTAACACAGCTACATAAAGCGCAACATTAATCAAGAGAACTGATTTATCTGGCCTTGTGGCCTTTGCAGCATGGCAACCTCAAGAAGTAAATCTTGATCTATCTAATATAAGTTGACATGCAAACAATAATGAACAACAAAAGTAAAAAAGAATCTTCGATATTTCACCATGAACCTATTTGAACTCCCAGAATGTTTCTGCCCTATTCTCACTTTAAAGATGATGCCGTCCTTCTGCTAGCTCTGATCTGTCAATAATAAAGCCGCGACTCTCTTCAATGATTCACTAGCTTTCTCCATATCGGATTCTGAGTGCCCTGCCGAGACAAACAATCGAAGCCCAATTGGCAAGTTACATTTATCAAGTGTTGATCTCTTTGAAGTGACAACAAAAACAGAATCTTCCTTCAAAACCTGCAACGACAATAGTTTGTGGAGTCGAAGATTATTAATTAGGATGTGTATGAGAGAACAGAATAATCAGAAGAAACTACAGATACACTCAGATGACTACTTACATGATCCGCGATATCTTCGAGCAGTTTTAGGTCACTCTTTGAAGAACCTGTGGACTTCTTTAGTCTAAGAAAAACTATGGGAGAGAGTGGATCACTCACTATTTCCATCCCTTGAACATCTTGTAGACCTGCAACCATACCAAGTAATAAAGTTGATATCTTTTTACAGCCATTGACATGGCGTGGGGTGGGGGGGTGGGGTGTGGAAGAAAGTGCTGGCATAAGGTAAATACCATTAAACAGTATATTAATGTTTTCCCTCAATTTTGTGATAAGATCAGGATTTTCTTCCAGGATATCAAAAGCTTTGATTGCGGCACTTGCCAGATATGGAGGCAAAGACGCAGAAAACACATAACCAGAGCTACTGAGACGCTGCCAAACAAAAAACACCATCAAGAAGGCTTAACTGGGAAACAGTAAACAGGAGATAGCCACAAGATTATTAAGATTAAACATGGCATTTTTTGGAGAGAAGGAAAGTGACATTTTAATACCTGGTGTTCAATGACTCTTGTACTCCCGGTACAAAATCCTCCTTCTGTGGCCAATGCGTGCCCCATGGCGGCAGTAATGATATCTATCTTGTCGACCTGTAACATGATAACCTCATTAAGGCTATACACCACAAGTACAATCCATAATAATAGAAGATGGCTATCAATGACATACCGGAACATTGTAATATTCTGTTAGACCTTTACCAGAACTGCCAAGCACACCCAAGGAATTGCTTTCATCCAACAATACCCGGAATCTGTATTCTTCCTTCAGTTTAATGATTTCATCCAATGGAGCGATTTGACCAGAATTCTAGAAGTTGTAGAAACAAATGAAGACAGAGAATAATCCTCTCAGAGAAACTGGGTAATTGTGTATTGACAAGTAAAACAACAAATACAAACCTGCACATTTTCTTGTCTTTTTTCTTTCCTTTTCATTTTCTCATTAACAAGATAAATCCAACCTAATCGCAATTTAAAAAACAGCCAAGACAACTCTGCCACTTCCCCCGCTAAGAAGGGGCCTAAATATGGGGGATAGGGAGTTTTACATGAAATGGAAGAATTATATTTTAGCCCATGCTCTTTTAGAATAATCTCTTGAAATGGCAAATAAAACCAAAACCCAGTCACAGGTTTCAGAACTTTCTGAATCATAATAAGTCACCAAGTAAAAAGTTTAAGTGCCATATACAGTGAATCAACCTTGCTTATATCTTTTAATCCCAGTGAAATATTGAGTCTCCTCTGCAAGCCTAAATGGGATGCAACTTATTTTTTGCAGGCCTAGAACTTAGTAACTGCCACTCGGCAGTGCTACGACATACAGCTTTGACAATTAAATAAAATCCTGTTAATAAAACAGAAAGTACCTGATACACAGCTTCAACAACAATATATCGCCTAAGTTTTTTAGCTCGCTTGTTTTTTTGAGTCATAACTTTCTCCAATGTATTTCTCAAGGACTCCATATCATTGTGCTTGAAGTATATGATTGTGCTTCTAGAGAGCTGAAGTCCATTTTGTATTCCCCAATGGACACCTTCATCCCTATGCAGGCAAAAACACATGGTTGAAAATGGGAACTGATTCATGAAACTCTAATATGTATATAGAAGCCTCGTACAAGTAAAAAACCTTGCGGACGCAATACCTATTTGTGGGTGTAATTTTGTTTGTTACAGTTGACATAAAAATTATCAGGATATGTACCGGACTACTGGTGAGTAGCTTATTAAATTTAATCCAACTTTTGATGTTTAAAATAGTACAGCAAAATCTGATTACAAAAGCGGAGGAAGATTCTTCTCCGTATACGAATATCAGCTTAAGTTTTTTTCCCCTTTTACTAAGGATAAAACAGCCGCGTTGAATTTTATTCTATCGCATGGTTTCTTCATAACCCTTTATTCCCACCCCTAGAAATGATACATCGAAACCCTTTATTCCCATCCCTATAAAAGATACATCATCCTGTATAAGGATCCGTTCAGAAAATAACTTTTCTACGGCCTGGTTGTTAGACCTGCTGTTAGGAAACTCTATAATCGCAGGAAGAAGGGTGAAAATAAGGCCTAAATATTATTGTTTTATTTAATTATTATTTTGTGTCTGTATTAATAGCAGTTACCTAGCAGTTACTTAGAAGTTAGGATGGTTATTAAGGGAAGATAGGCAGTTTATTCTGGAGTTTTTCAGAAGGTTTTCTCTGTAGTTAGTCTGGAGGATAATATTCCTCGAAATACCTAGGTTGTTGGGTGAATTATCATTCTCAGATGTTGCTTGTTTATTTGTAATCTTGCTCTGTTTGTTGCTGGAAACAAATAGCAGTGAAGTGTGTTATTATTTTTGTGTTGTTTTGGGAAATTTACAGCTTAACGTTTGGAGAAGTTTTCTGGGTTCCTAACACTGGTTCATTGGAAAAATATAATATCAATGATCGTGCAAGAATAAATTAACTTACGCAACAATGACATCTCCCTTCTTGGCAAATGCTGGAATTGCACTGAACATGGTAGAAAGTCCATAAGAGTAGAGTATAGAATCAGGAGTTCCAAGAAACTTAGCTATCCTGGCCTCACAATCAAGGTGAACATCTGCATGAAATAAACAATGATAAGGTTGGGCCTGTCAAAAGAGAAAGAGGAAGGTAGGCAAGTACAGCAGAAGAAAATTAACTAACTCCCTATTGATGAATATCATATTATACCAATTGTTCCATAGAACCCACGAGGACCGCAAGAACCTACACCATATTTCTCCAATGCCCTGGTACATGTCTCCTGATATACGACATTAGGTAATGATAAACTTACAAAATTAAGCACCAAAATAAAGGTTGACAAGTTAAAATATTCGAGAGAAGGGTTTCTTACAAGCAACTTTTCGTTTCCTAATAATCCAAGGTAATTAGCTGAAGTAAAATTTATTACTTCTTTGCCATTAACAGTTGTATGAGGACCTGCAGCGCTGTATTATTAAAACTTGTAAGAAATTAAACAAATGAGAGAACTCAAATAAATAGGAAACAACAATAGAAATATAAGGGGGTTTCTTTGAAGCAAGCTATACTGTTGGTACAATTTACTTAAGTAGCTCATAGTGGGGAAGTAGAAGGATTGGGGGTCATGAGCTTCACAAACTTGTCTTACAACTTTATACCCTGACTAAGTTCGAGTAGAAGAGGTAACTAAGCTAATCTTGCTGATTGTTGGGGTTAAAAAACCAAACTTGCATATATATATTTTTTTTAATTCTTAAACTCTAAAAAGGCAAAAAAAGGTAGATGGGTAACGCAATTGTTGCTTATCTAGATTTTTCTCCTGTTGTGAGCTGCAGGTTCAGATGCTCTTTCTTATTGTCAACAGCTTTGTAAAATCCCAATCAACTCATTGCATCCCGAGTCACCCCATTGGCCCATTGGCTCTCATCCTCTTTGACCTAAAAAGTTTGAGCCCAAATCCTTAATAGGAGGAACCAAAGCCTTAAATCAAATTCTAATTACCCCCTGGAATTGAACTTGTTAGGCCCAGTTCAGGATCATCAGAACATAAGAAAAAGAGATTCAAGAGGTAGTCCCTAGTGGCTCTAGAGGTGGCTCCCACATTACACAGCGGCATGGCATTTTAATTAGTTCCTATACCTTTTGGCTGGTATCTTCCGCTTAAGCTAGAATAAAATGTTACAGTGTTAAAAGACATTATTAGACAAATGGGGGAAAATGCAGAATAATGACTTGTCTGAATAGAATCTAACAAGTCTAAGCTTTCGCTTTTCAAATGAAGAAAGAGTATTTCACCTTTCAAGTACTGGAGGCTCTGATTTCATCTCATCTGTAATGGTTGGAATAAGAGGTTCAGGGACCCATTCATCACATAGTTCATCTATTTCCTAAAAACCAGAGCACACACATTCATCAGCTTGAATGTATTCAAGCAGCATGCTGCATAGAAGATAGACAACATTGCAACCACTTACAAACAAATGCTGACAAGGTACAAACAACAACATTTTTTCATTTTAACAATCAACGAAGCGAATAAATATCCATCTCCTCCATTTATCAAATACATAAAGTACAAGGATCCAGCATTAATAATAATGTACATGATGCCAAGGAAAGACTTCTATACTTGTAAATAAGAAGCCTACCTCCTAGCTATGAACATCAAAATGTGGAATTATATTAGCACCAGGTGAGACTAATCACTATATAATGGTCAAGATAAAGATTTGTATAAACAAATAGAACATTGGAGCTCTTTAATTTAGACGTTCAGGTGCATTTTTCGAAGCACCTTGCAGTTTAGAGAATAGGATATGGAGGAATCTACAACATCCTAGAAAAAGATGAGTTGGACATATTTTAAGTTTTAGTGCAGCAGCTTTTATAAAGATTATGCTATTCTTCTAAGAGTGTCATTTTTTAAAGTTACTTCTTTTATTATCTTCTGTGGCCTAAAGCATAGGACTTTTGCAACTTTAAAGAGAAGATCCAGTTAAGACGTCGTGTCTTCTGAATATTAGTCAGAAAGTCTCGGTCTTCAAATTTGGATTCTTGCCTTGATCACTTTCCGATAAGATAGCATTTAATTACACAAATCAGAAACCAGAAGATGGGAGTGATTATAATACAATGATTTCTCTCGTACTCATTTTTCCCTTTTAGCACATCATCTTGGAAATGAGGAAGAGCAATTGAGTAGGATGAAACATCTTTTGGACCTTAAACATGGAGGCGACTCTGTTCATATGAATGAGAAAATCAAACAAACAACAACGCCTCATCCCAAGCAAGTACGAGAAAATTAAAGAGAACGAGAAAGAACAATAGATGGACTAACAAAATAAAGCAAGAAACAAAAATACAACCCGTGGATAATACAGATGTGACAAGGGAAGATTCTGACAAACCTTCTTTGTCAATGGTCTTTTAGGCGGTTTATAACTTTTCTGCGATAGTAGGAAAAGGATGACCACCAGGAGAAGACCCTCCACAAACAGATGCCCTGCAGGATCAAGAGGCAAAAGAGTATCTCTTCTCAGAGGTAATCTAGTTTAACAGCAATAGCTGTTTTATGGATAGGGAAGATACCTCCAATGTTAACTCCAAACACCACAGCTCTTGCAAATGGAGCCTCGGATATCCATGTCACCCATTCAGATGCATCTCTCAACTTATTTGCAAGAAGTGATATTGTTGTATCCATTATCTATATGGAAAAGAAGTTTGTTACACTCAGTTCTATCAGATAAGTATTTGTTATTGAACCTGAAATGCTCACAAGCTAGAAAATGATGCACCGAAACAACTTAAACTTCATGATTGATTCAGGAGAAAAAATAAATAAAACCAGAAGTATCTTTCTAGCTGAGACTGGTACTGTATTGTATATACTAATAAAAGAAATTCGGTACTAAGTTGGTACCAGAGAATTACAATGATCGGAACCTTTCTGCAAGAAATAAAACCAGAAATATCTTTGACTATCACCAACAAGTCTCCCTCCCTCTCTCTCTCTCTCTCTCTCAAACACACACACACACACTATCAATAGACACATACTCACAGTTTTTTATTTTTTTATTAGATAACCGTGGTGTCCAGCCAGCTTGCGCGCACCTCGACCACGTATTCAAAATATTAGCTCCCGATTTTAGACTTCCTCCCACGGTTTATTACTTCTGAGGACTAAGCTATATCATCGAAACGAGCAGATTAACCCTTGTTCTCCAAGCTACTTCTCCTGTCTAAAACTCCTTTCATCCCATAATTTTTATACCTTTTTTCTTTTGGATGGTAATATTGACTAATTTTAGACTTAAACTGACACAGATTAACTCACTTTTTTTCAAAATAAAAATTTTAACTCTAGAAACTACACCAAAAATTAATCTAAATCCCAGCATTTGCACTGTCAAAATAAGATAAAATACATTTAAAAATCTTAACTAAAGATCATTAGCTGATTCTTGGAAATTATTAAAAAAAAAAGGACAGAAACTATGGGACATAATGACTAGTTGTTCTCATGTCTGTGGTAGGGAAAATAAAGAGCTCCTAATT
Source organism: Lycium barbarum (assembly GCF_019175385.1). Taxonomy (NCBI): domain Eukaryota; kingdom Viridiplantae; phylum Streptophyta; class Magnoliopsida; order Solanales; family Solanaceae; genus Lycium; species Lycium barbarum. Next base: position 122,040,914 of record NC_083338.1, read on the forward strand.
TCTGCAATGGGAAAAGGGTCAAAAATACCCCTCTACTTTGGAAAAAGGGCTAAAAATATCCTGGGTAAAAAATACCCCTCCCATCCTTAAAGTTTTCAAATATACCCCTGTCTTGACGGTAATTATCCCCCAAAAATAACCCGAAATCATTTTTTAAACCCGACCCAACTAAATAATAACCCATAAGATCCCCTTATTCCCCTAATATGTAAGTTTGAAGTTTGAGGGAATTGGGGGATCTTATAGGTTACTATTTAGTTGGGTCGGGTTTAAATAATGGAGCGGATTTAAAAAATGATTTCGGGTTATTTTGGGGGATAATTTCCTTCAAGACAGAGGTATATTTGAAAACTTTAAGGATGAGAGGGGTATTTTTGACCAAAATAAGTTCGGAGTATATTTTTAGCCCTTTTTCCAAAGTAGAGGGGGGTATTTTTAACCCTTTTCCCTTCTGCAATAGTTGAACTAAACTCTCTAAAATCCCACTTCATCATTTCAATAAAACTACAAAATGGAAATCTGAACGTAAAATATGAGTTTACACCTATAAATCCAAGCACAATATTCCTACTTAGTCCCTTCTAACAAACCATAATTCAGATCACATCACCAATCTCTCAAACAATTAGAAAAGATCACAAATTTGATCCAAACACACCCAAGATTTGTACATAAAAATCCCCACAGACCAATGAAGACAAAAACTAGAAATTATTTCAACAGTATTGATTAAGAACTACATCAAAGCTGCATTTTTTGCACATAATTAATCTTTCAAACACAAAAGAATCACCAAAAAAAATTGCATAAATATATAAAACTCCGATTTAAAGAATACCCTAATGAAATTTTATATCTTTAAACAGAAACTGACCTGAAAGAGTGATTCTTGAAGCTTCAATTTGTGTCCTCAAAAAAAAGCTTTATTATTTGTAGTGTTTTTTTTGCCGAATTTGTAATGGAGATATGGTGAACAGTGATCTGATTGTTGGTTTTAAAATGAGGATTGAATTGATTTGAATAAAAAAATATAGTAATATTATAATGAGGGATTGATTGCAGAAAGGAAAAATACAGATTGGCTTTTACATGGATGAAGTGAGATTGCTGTCAAAGGCAAATGTATTAACAGGTCAGCAGTTCTACTGGTCAATAAAAAAATTGACTTTTTAGCTTTGGTCCAAATTTTTTTTTTTTTTTTTTTTTGTAATAGGCGCACTCTGCTTGCTGGTTCAATATAATGGGCCGTATTTGTAATAACTCGTCTTGAATTCAATTAGGTGCGGAGAAAAAAAAAACATACTCCTTCTTTCCCGGTTTATACGAGGGTTAATTTTTTTGGGGAGTCAAATAACTCATTGTTTGACTTAATTTTAAATATAGATTCTTCGAGTATTTTATAATAAATTTACATATTTCGAGACTAAATAAAAGTACTTTAACTCTGCATAATTAATAATTTATAATATATGAAAAGAATAGAAGAAAACTGTAGTCAAAGAAAAAACCGTTTGATTTCTCAAATAGATCAACACTCATATAAATTGAGACGGAAGGAGAAATTATATGACCCTATTTCCTCTACATTAACCCAAAAATAGCATATTCAAATGATAAAGAAAGTTTATAAACGCGGAACCAATTTATTTACGTAGACTTACTAAGCTCTCACTAATATAACTATATTTGAAGTTCCTTTTGTTTTTTCTTCTTTTAATCGGATATTTTATGATATTAAGAATATGCATTTTGTTAGTTGTGGCCGGAACTAAGTTATAAACTTCATCGACAAATGAATTCATATAAACATTTATAAAAGTTTGTACTCCCTACGGATAAAAAAGAGTGTCCACTTGGTATTTTACACAAGTCTTAAGAAAATACTAATTCTTATATAAAAATAAGTGATTTGACTAAAATGCCTCTAATTAAATAAATATTGAGATTTGGTCCCTTAACAAGGATAAATCTGAAAAAATAAGGTTAGATCTTTCTTGAATTGATAAGTAAATACTCTTTTTTAACCAAACAATAAAGATTAAGTGGATACCTTTTTTATCCGGCGGATTACTGCTTAATTTTAATTCTCGCTTGAATTGTACATGAGGGTTGTGGCTTGTGAGATGTGAGTTGTGACTTGTTTGATTTGTTTACCAGTAAAGAGCTGGTCCTTTACACATTCAATACACCAAATGTCAACTTTTGATCTTTAATGAAGGCAAAATACATGGTTTCCAGAACTATATCTGAAAAGTTGAGTTCACACTCTAATTAATCGGACGATCTATTACCCCTTATTCTTATTTAAAGTGAAACTTATACCACCCAAAAGCTAAAGTGACAAAAAACTTAAATATATATATAAAAAAAAAAAAGGCGCGTCCAAATCTAAATTAACGCCCCTCCCCCCCCCCCCAAAAAAAGAAAAAAGAATAGGTTTTTTTTAATTTTTCCACGCCCCCTTCAGTTTCTTCATTATCATACCCACCATCCTCTCTTCTTCTCTGCGCAAAACGCAGCTAAAAGAAAACCAGTTCCAGCACCAGTGAACGTCCAGGTTGCTAGGTTATTCGAGGGGTATCATTTGTGGTTCCTATTTTTGGTTTCTGTCGCCTCTGAGTTTCCCCGGTCAATAGCTCTGGTTGTCGACTAAATTTTTGCTGTAGAAACCACTATTTGAAGCTCTTCTCGTTCACCCAAATTCACGAAAAAATTGCAGCTGTTTGATGTCCATGTTCCCCCGTTCTTCCAATTTTTTCCGATTTTTGTTTCATAAAGCTTGCCTCTATCTCTTTGTGTAGATTACTGGTTATTTGGGTGAATATTTAAACATATGAGCAGTTGGATGCAAGAGAGCATTTTGAATCCAATTTGTGTAGCTTGAATTTTCTGGTGATTGAAATGATATTAGTGGTGGGTTTGAAGGTGGGTGATTAAATATATGATCCGTGCTTTGATTTTGTATGGAGTTCCACAGAGAAATTGATAGAAAACTTACTCCCTCAGTTCATGGGCATGAAACAGAGCATTGGAGAGGAGGGGTGAGTGGGGGCGGCGGGACTGTGGGATAAAATAGGTGGGGTGCGTGGGGTTATTTAGTGATGAAGGAGAAGCAATTGGAAGTAATAAAAAATGTAGTAGTGGACGTTGTGAAGCTACTCGGAAAAAATGGAAGCTCACCAGAAAATTATTGAAGCTTATTGGAAATAATGGTGGTAATACAATAAGAAAGGGAGTAGTGATGGAGAAGAAAGGGAGGGTGAAGGAGGAGGGGAATGGAAAAAATATAAAATTAAAAATTAGAGGTTTTTTTGACGGGGCACTGACGTGGCATTGACGTGGGGAGAGAGTGTGCACACTCTCCCCTAATGCAACTGGTCATATTGTATCAGGGAGCAAAAAATATCAATTTTAAATATATTAGGTGTGTAATAGATCGCTCGTATAGTTTAGATGTGATATCAACATTTTGAATATAGTTTACGGGTGTTTTGATGTATTTTGCCCTTTAATGAATGCCACAAACAATAATACGTTCTATTTTCTAAAAGAAAATGAAAAATGTCAGTTCTGATTTATGCTTGAATTGAATGAATGCCACAAACAATAATACGTTCTATTTTCTAAAAGAAAATGAAAAATGTCAGTTCTGATTTATGCTTGAATCAATTCACTAAGGGATGTACATGATTTCAGCGAGGTCTAAGTCAACGACTAAGGCGATTAAAAAAAAAGGACGTGAAAGGAAAAATCTTCTATCCAAGAGGACTCCTCTTTCCTTATGTAATCCAAGAAACGAGAGATATCCTCGACTCCCTGTGTTAGACAGAAAATTAGTGTTAGTGCTTAGTCAGAATGTGAAAAGATAAACAATTGCGTGCCTTAAATCCCATCTTTTTTAACTATGAATAAAGTATTATCATCTAGAAGTTGTTTTGTTTTATTAATTCTACAGTTTTGTTTTATTTTTGTGTTAGGAATACTTTCAAGATATGATAAACCAACAGCGTTTGGACCAAGAAGAAAATAATACATAATTATTCTGTGGGTAACTGGGATAAACCATGAGCGGAAATTGTAGGCAAACCCTGGAATTGAAGTGATTTTGACCTTTGATAGTTATGGTTTGACAAGGTTGAGTGTCATTTGAAGTGATGAGCAAATTTTGTTCTTGTATTCCCTTTGCTTGTATGTCATAGAAGACGTGTAGTTTCACCACTTGTAGAGTTGTAGGGTTACAACATTGATGGACATTACTTTCTTTAAAGCAAGTTGTAGCATATACCACAAAAGGTTGTGATACGATGGTAAGTATCCATCATCCTCAATTAGAAGTCTCACGTTTGAATTCAGGAATATAATCAGCTTTACTAAGAAGCGATTTAACTCCAAATGGAAATTCTTAACGGGAATCCAAATTAATCGGATCCAAAGTAGGTATGGAACACTAGGCTAAAAAGAAAAAAAATCGCATCTCAGGAAGTTCTTGTGAAATATTAAAGTTAATTTTTTGGAAGAATAAATATCATAGATATTTAGAAGATAATCTAGAAGGTTATATTGGACTATCTTAGATGTTTAGTTTACTTAAGAAAAATCTAGATGCTATAGAATCTTAGATATTTAGTTTACTTAAGAAAAATCTAGATGCTCTAGAATCTTAGATATTTATAGAAGATGATAGAATTGTTTGGATCTTTTTAAATAGGATCATGTCTAGAATCATTCATACACAACTATAAATAGAGTGACCTTAGTCATTTGTAACCAACCTAATTGTAAGTACTTCAAGTAATTCAAGAAAACCTTTCTTCCATAACCAAGTTCTCCTATCTAAAATTCTCTTTCTCCTTTCCAAAGCTTTCTCTTCTTTAGTTGAATCTTCCGATGTTAGTTAACGATCTTGGGCTAGTAGAAGGTCTCCTCGATTTACTTTTTCTTCTGTTATATTTCTCTACATGGTATTAGAGCCATTGCCGTAGTTGGCTTCTGGATTTTATTTCAAGATCGGGTTAGTGGTAGATTCAACTGGTTTCTCTATATGGATTTAAGCGGTCGTGTTAATGGACTGGGGATGGAGTTGTTGAATCAGTCCAATTACAAGGTATGGAAGACATGTATAGAGTCATACCTTGTGGGAGAGGATTTGTGGGATGTTGTTAATGGTAGTTACACAAGTCCTCCTATTGACGAACCGAAAAATAGTGACGTATGCAAGAAGTGGAAGCAAATTAATGCGAAGGCGGAGTTCATCCTGAAGAGGTCCATTTCTCACAACTTGTTTGATTATATTATTAGGTGCAAATCAGCTCATGAGATATGGAGGATCCTCGATCGGCTGTTCAACAAGACGGATGAAGCGCGGCTACAGATCTTGGAGAATGAATTGGCTAACACCATTCAAGGTAATCTTTCTATTGCCGAATATTTTTTGAAGATTAAGAAATTATGTTTAGAGATCTCATTATTAAATCCGGATGAGACTATCTCTGAAGCACGAATGAGAAGAATTATCATTCGTGGTTTGAAGAAAGAATATATTCCTTTTGTTACATCAATTCAAGGATGGGCTCAACAACCATCCTTGGAGGAGTTTGAGAATTTGTTGTCATCACAGGAGCTACTAGCCAAACAGATGGCTAGTGTGTCTATCAAAAAAGGGGAAGGAAATGCTCTCGCGGTTGACAAGAGGAATTTTAAAGGAAGACAAAAACGAAGTGGCTCAAGAGAAATGACACACTCTCAATTCCATGAGAGGTCAAGCTCGCCAAGACAGAAGGAAGAGTCTTCTAATAATGGTAAGAAGGCTATTAAATGTTATCGACGTGGTGAAGTAGGACATATAAAAAGATTTTGCCGAGCCAAGGAAAGCTACATGGCTCAACCTGAGAGAGCTCCTGAAGAATAAGATTGGGGAAGGTACTTTGTAGCTGAGACTCGAGTAGTAGATGCCTTGGCTTCTCTCAATTTCGAAAGAGGCTGGATCGTGGATTCAGGATGTGGGCACCATCTCATTGAAGATGAATCTAAATTTTTCAACTTCCAAGAAAACAATGGTTGTGATGTCATTGTGACAGCAGATAATACGGTCCATCACGTGGAGAAGGAAGACACTGGTGTCATCAAAAAGCAAGAAGATTCCAAAGACGTTCAGACTAGTGACGTGGTAGCTGCTACTGAGGAAATCAACGAAGCAGATCCTGAAACTGGTAATAAAAGTCTGGACGTGGAGGATGTTGAAGTAGATCCTGAGCATGAAGTTTCTGAAACTATATATAACAATAGTGACCATTCTGGAGAAAGCATTGAGGGAGTTGTAGTGGAAGTTGAAGTCTCTGGTCAATCTTCTGCCATATCAGAGTCAATCACTAGCTCAGATCAAATGCTGGAAGCAGATGGAGAAGCTGACGGTCAAATAAACGAAGAGGTTGACCTTGAAGGCTCAATTTCATATGGAGAGACAGATAATATGGTTCTCGGATGCTCTGAAGCTGACAAACAGTTAATTGAGGAGCTGAAAAGGGAATCTGGTGGTGGATCCTACGGTAGTGCTGAGTCTTCGCAGGAAATTGATGGTCAGATCGTCACCGACTCAGGTGCTTCTCCAAATAACACAATTGTCAAGGAGCTAAGAGAAAGGGGGAGTCTGGAAACTCAAGAATATAAAATTCAGCATGAAGATGATTCACGTGGTTCGCAAAGGCCAAAAAGAAATAGTGGCAAGACTGCCCGCTACAGAAATGAAAATTTTATCAAGACGTATTCATGTTTCTTTGGAGGCTCAATTATCAGCGGAAAACCATCATCATTTGAAGAAGGAAGAAGTGTCGGGAAAACATTGCTGAGATCTTCACCAAGGCACGTCCAAAAGATTCATCTAAGTTCTTCCACGACAAGTTCAGGATAGCTTCCAAAAAATTAATTTAAGGGGGAGTGTGAAATATTAAAGTTAATTTTTTGGAAGAATAAATATCATAGATATTTAGAAGATAATCTACAAGGTTATATTGGACTATCTTAGATATTTAGTTTACTTAAGAAAAATCTAGATGCTCTAGAATCTTAGATATTTAGTTTACTTAAGAAAAATCTAGATGCTCTAGAATCTTAGATATTTAGTAAATGCTCTAGAATCTTAGATATTTATAGAAGAGGATAGAATTGTCTAGATCTTTTTAAATAGGATCATGTCTAGAATCATCTATACACAACTATAAATAGGGGGACCTTAGTCATTTGTAATCAACCCAATTGTAAGTACTTCAAGTAATTCAAGAAAACCTTTCTTCCATAACTAAGTTCTCCTATCTAAAATTTTCTTTCTCCTTTCCAAAGCTTTCTCTTCTTTAGTTGAATCTTCCAATCTTAGTTAACGATCTTGGGCTAGCAGAAGGTCTCCTCGATTTACTTTTTCTTCTGTTATATTTCTCTACAGTTCTTACCTCTCTAGATATGAGAAGGAATTAGAAGGCAATTATAATGTTTTTTGCTGTCCATAAAGAAAATTATGAAGTCTTGGAAAATATAAAATCGTTTTAATAGAAGTTCGTCGAATCATTCGAAATTATTGTGTTGAAGTGGATCTAATCTCATCCAAATTTCATTTCAAATAAATCAAGTTATGAGTGTCATCGCGATTTCAACTGTTATTAGCTGCAATATTATAGTTTCTAAAAGAGTCGCTGCTCTATTAATATTTATATACAGGCTCGACAATAAAGATTTTCTATATATTACTATTATATATAAGAGCAAATGTGTGGACTTTTATAGTCCTCACAATAATTTCCCAGTTTTTTTTAAAACTTTTTAATTAATTACTTTAGGTCCTAATTTTATTTATTTAAGTCAATTTTTTTGTTTTTTATTTTTAAGATCTAATTTTCAAAAGCTATCGAACCTGAAGACTTTTGTAGTCCTCACAATAATTTCCAAATTTTTTTAAAACTTTTTAATTATTTACTTTTAGGTCCTAATCTCATTTATTTAAGTCATTTTTTTTGTTTTTTGTTTTTAAGGTCTACTTTTGAAAAGCTATCGAACCTCCTACCTCATTTTTCATGTTCTTTGGTTTTCTGGTTGGTGCTCGATACCTGCATTTGAGTCCAATTAATCCAGATAATTCGCACTGTATCGCGCCTATTCGGGGGGAGCGCTTCCTCCAAAGATTTTTTTCATATCCATGTTCGAACCCCTAATCCCTAATTAAGAGAGGAGTAGCTCCATCAGCTGTACAAGTTAAATTATGTATTTGTCTTAAAAGTTCATTAACTATGTATAGATTATTATATTTCTTTAATTAAAATATCTACTTTTATATCTTGAGTTTGAGCCCGGACTTAGCACGGGCCTCAGATAACTAGTATATATATATATATATATATATATATATATATATATATATATATATACTTCTATTAAAACGACTCTTCGTGAGATGTTTGTTCTAGCTGTTCGTTCCAATAAAGTTGATTCAATTTAATAAAAATGTTCCTGCAAAATTGTGATATTCACAATCTGATTTGCGCAGTTTGGTATCTTCAATTCAACCAAACCATTTTGCTCCATTTGCATGTAGGAAACAAGAAAGCAAAATGAATTAGTCGTTTCCATGGAAACTCCTTATCAATTAAAAAAACACACACACAGACACACACATAAGAGTTTCTGTGTAACTCGAGTTCTCTCAAGATTTGAGTTTCCTAGAAGGAAAAAGAACTTAGTGATAACTTCTAGCTAGAAGCCAACTAGCCAAGGAAATTTTGAAAGAAGTTATCTTCCTATCCCAAGTATAGAATTCTTGGTTAGAACAATAGAGTGGCTACACAAGAGAGATTTTGAAACATCACATGCTAATCCATGAATGAAAAATTTAATTGTACTGTTTGCCATAACAATTTGTTATCGTAGTTCTAATATTATCATACCTCACTCACTAGACGTTTCTAATCATATACATAATGAAAATTCAACGTAATGATCCCCGAAACAAAATGTTCTCTATAACAAAAGGCAAAATATATTTCTAATCATATAAAAAATGATATAAAGGATAACATGACCAAACGCCAAAGATTGGAACGGCGAAAAATATCGACTGATGGCTAAAATACAATAATATTGAAACACAGTTACTACTCATCCTTTCTGAAATCAGAACCTGGCAGGCCAGCTCCAAGTTGATTTCTAGCTCAGTACAGTGAGATATCTCAACAGTAAGGGAGCCGTGCATTTTAACTTCTCGCAATGTGTATACCTACAAGACTCGAAGGGAAAAGCGTTTTAACATTATTTGTTTTTAGAAGATATGACCCAAAATATGGCTAAAGTTAATCAAGTGAATCCCACATCTCCAGATATAATATAACGTCCCTTTCTCTAATGAGATCAGCCAAAACAATGCATTCTTCATTAGTTCAACTGTAGTCTAACATTAGCCCCCTCTAACCTAGTATGAGATATGTTAAATTGTTAATATTGGAGGAGAGACGGGAGAAAATGGAGAGAACTTATTCATATCGTGTATTTCTCACTTGATTCAAATGCACTGGCCTATATACAACAACAACAAGCCCAGTATAATCCCACCATGTGGGGTCTGGAGAGGGTAGAGTGTACGCAGACCTAACCCCCACCTTGAAAGGTAGGGCGGCTGTTTCCGAAAGACCCTCGGCTCAAGAGAGGAGAACAAGAAAGGAAAAACAAGACAAAAGGTTAGATAGGATCAAGCATATCGAAAACCAATATGAAATCAAGGAATAACAAAAGAGAGAAAGTCATGTTAGAACAGTCCGAAAGAAAGGAGCATTACTACTATAGATAACTAAGGCCACCAAAGTACAACGGCCCAACAAATATAAGCAGCAATCAAATGCAAAAATCAAATGAGCAAAACTACAACTAGTAAGGTGAAAGGATTGGCCACCTAGCCTTCTATCCTAATCTGAGTTCTCCACAACCTCCTATCTAAGGTCATGTCCTCGGTGAGCTGAAACTGTGCCATATCCTGTCTAATCACCTCTCCCTAATACTTCTTTGGCCTCCCTTTGCCTCTCCTGAAACCGTCCATAGCCAACCTCTCACACGTCCGCACTGGGGCATCTGTGTCTCTCCTCTTCACATGCCCAAACCATCTCAGTCTCGCTTCCCGCATCTTGTCTTCCACCGATGCCACTCCCACCTTGTCTCGGATATCTTCATTCCTAATTCTATCCCTCCTAGTGTGCCCACACATCCACCGCAGCATTCGCATTTCCGCGACTTTCATCTTCTGGACGTGAAATTTTTTGACTGGCCAACACTCCGCCCCGTACAATAGGGTCGGTCTAACCACCACTTTGTAGAACTTGCCTTTAAGTTTTGGTGGCACTTTCTTATCACACAACACTCCGCAGGCGAGCCTCCATTTCATCCCCCGCACCAATACGATGTGAAACATCGTCGTCGATATCCCCATCTCCCTGTATAATAGACCCAATGCACTAAGCTCCCTGGCCTATATATAAGTGTAAAATGCACAAAGAAATTTCATCACCCATTGCACTAAGCTCCCGCTATGCATGGGGTCCGGGGAGAGGCCGGACCACTAAGGTCTATTGTACGCAACCTTACCTTGCATTTTTGCAAGAGGCTGTTTCTACGGCTTGAACCCGTGACCTCGAGGTAAAATGCACAAAGAAAGTGTGAACACAATAATAAAAGATAATGGTGCATTCATCGCACCATCGGAACAGTTATAATGTTGGCACCAAAGACCTTGACTATGTCTAGATCATATCTTAAAGTTGTAAAACAACTAGAACTTTTTCTTTACAGGTGAATATGAGTCAATGCATACATCAGAGAATGGAAAAGAGAAACCTAGAACAAACATCTCACAAAGTACATACATCAATCGGAAGTTAAAACAGCTAGATTAAAAGATGAAAGCTCCATTTACCTTTATGTATGGACCCATAGGGGTTCCAAAGAGAATGACCTGTCATTTCTTGTCTGAGCTGCAGCAGCTCCTCCTGGAGGTGCATGCACAGTTATTGGAAGTACCCACTCACATTTCTCTCTACCCTCTACCAAAAGAGGATGCTCATATCTGATACATCATGCATGAAGTACTTTCAGAAACAAAGAGGGAATAAATTTTGTGAATCTAGTCAATTCGAGGAACAAATACCAAAAGGCAAATCTACAAACAGAATCAGATAGGCATTGCACGTATGCATCAGGACATGCCAAACGATTAAGGGGAGAAGAGAGCATCAAGATTACAACTATGGTGAAATTTGATCAGAACATAAAGTTCCTTTCATTACCATATTTTCTTTACAATTGAATCAATTATATCCACGTGAAGCAAACCAAGGGCATGCTTCAACCTTTGACGATTCACTAGAAATAACTGTGTCAAGAGAGTTCCCACACTGAAATACAGATTGGAAGTTTAATCATGACGAATCTCAAGGTGTTTTTTGATTATCCACTTTGATGGAAGTGGTACTAACAGGAAAAATTAGATACTGATAACGAGAGAGTATTTCTAGTTAAAGGTTTCTATCTTAAGACTCATCATAGCAATGCAGAGTATCCTACGACAATTGTGATTAGATGGAGAGCATCATAATTCATCATGATCATCTTTCTATTAGGGTAGTCATTCATGAAGCATTACCCCAAATGATATTAAGAACAGAGGTAAAAGATTGGCCGGTCAGTGCCACTTAAGTTGGAACAAAGAAGTGATAGAATCATCTTCTCCATGTAAGTGTCCTAGTGAATTTGGCATATGTTTATTCCGAAGGGTTATGCCATGTACAGTTGAGCCCTTAGCTTCTTGATGATATGCCTGGACAAAAATGGAGATCACTAGTACGTAATTAATTGTCTGCAGTTCTCTTCAACAGCTTATGTATTGTTTGTGGATTCTTAGGCGTGAGAAATAAAAGGTTGAACCGAAAGCACAAAATCACTGTCAAAATTTCTTAAATCCCTCGTGTTTGGTGGAAATAAAGAAGCCATTGTAGTAGCTGATGTACTTCTAGACCAGTTTGATTGCGGGAGATCTTTCCCAGCTTTTTAGTTAGTCTGCAAGCCTCTTTTGTATGATACTTTCCCTGTAATGTGCTTTACTCTTTTTTTGCACTCTCTTAAAGAAAACTCCTCCAAAGTCTTTGATCAATGAATTAAGCAATCACCCAGAAAAACATTCTTGTGACATGAGCAAAGACATACCTTGACCAGTCAACATTCTTGGGAGTGGTAAAGAATTCAAATCGAAGAGCCCATTGTACGGAGACATAATGGGTGGAAAAAGACATAGGTCCGTCCATCGGAATAGAAAAAAGGAAGCTTGTCTGAATTAAATCAGCAACCACCTCGTGATGATCACTGTGAACCTGAATAATTCAAAACACCTTGGTGACTAATCACCAAATAAAGAGGCTCAAGTGTTTTTCCTCTTATAAGAAAATCCTTCAAAACACTTTTGCTTTGTCAAATTCAAAGAGTTGTGAAGAATCATCAACAGGTATAATACTGGTATCACTTAAAGAATACCTTAGTAATAGAAGGAGCATGTCTCCTTGAAGGATGTACAAAGCGTCGGCTTATAGTCTCGGTCATCTCCAGTGTTATTGAAAGCTAGAAGGCAACAAAAGGACCAGTAAACTCCAGAAAGCATAAATTAATAAATAAACCACATGTCTAAGGCTTATTACAAACATGAATTTTGATATATAGGACTACCTCAAGGCATCTTCTAGAACCCTCTTCATGAAAAAAGGTCAGGGTTCCACCTATCTGTCACCAAAATATAAATTGAAGGTTGTCATCCAAAAAAAAATAAAAAATTGAAGGTATAAGTTCAGTCAGGTGAAAATAGGCATTGGTAATAACACTAATATGGAAGGGTCAATACACTGAATAATACAATTACCATATCACTGAAGTAATACGTCGACTCGGAATTTTTCGGAGAAAATCTTAGAAGCACTTGGTCATCCAGTCTGATATTGTAAGATCTCCCTCGAATAAACCCTTCTGCTGCAGAAAATGTTGGCGACCGATTATCATGAAGGATCTTTTGTTAACAAATCATCAGTTGGAATATATGGAGGGAACAAATACTAATTAGATATATAGAAGTGCAAGCTTGATTTACATGCTCCAGATTCACCCATGCCTGAGACAGAAGGTGCTGTCGAATCATCATATTTGGAAGAGGACTTCGTACTTTTCAGCTGTTGACTTGGGGACAAACCATCTGCTGGAAGGATAAAATAAACCCTCAGCTCTTGTTTGGTTAGTATAAAATAAAAGTGGCTTGATTAAGAGGCACTGTAACATTTTCACTGGAGAAGAGAGAGCAGAGAAGCAACGAAAGCCTGTCTAGTCGAAACGTTAATCCATTGAACCATGAAAACAGATAAGTTTTCTGAGACTAGTATTATTCTCTGAAACTATTTCAATGATAATGCCGCATCATATGTATGTAGACACGTTTGTGTTCGTCTTACCCCCATTAGAATCATACAAGATATCAGCTACAGCTATCTGTGGAAGTGCCATTTGTGAAGATATGCTTGACCGTCCTTCAAGATATGGAAGATCTTTGCTTGAAGACCTTGCCAAGGAAGACCGCAAGGATAATGAACTTCCAAATGTTCGGTGTAAATTATCTTTCATGGGATTATAGGAGGAAACCGATGAAACTTCATCCCTTGAACTCTCATATCCTTCCTCCACACCATCAAAAGTTTCATTTATTTTAGCCTGCATAACACAAAAAATCGTGTCAACAACTAAACATGTTCTCTCCAGGTAAGCTCACTGTTGTCATCATCGTTTTCATTATTCTACAATAACTAATAGTTACTGCATTGGCATAACCAATCCTACCAGGGAAAAAGAAACAGATAACAAGAAGTCGCAGAAGAAAAATAAAGGGAGGGAATAGACAAAGTTGAAGAAATTAAAGAGGGATCTGCTAGTCTAGAATCTTGACATTGTTTCTCTTGGCAAGTACAAAGTTGAAGAAGATAGATTCTCCTATCTGTTCTTCCTAGTATAAATCCATGTCATACAAGGATATCAAGATCCCGAACTCTCCAGGAAATTGAAAGTCCACAAACATGATGGGTACAATCTTTCATCTCTCTTCTTACATTTCTTGCTGTCAGATCAGACCTTGCTCCATTCCTAAATGATGATGGCTAACAAAAGGTAAGTAGTTCTACTTCTAGAGATTTGTTGACTACTATTTTGGGACATTTATGATGAAAAAATCAAGTCTTTGTTTGAATTCTCATGGTCACAAACATTTTGATATCATTTCTAGAGGGCCCATGGCATCGAGGGGATCTAGTCCAGACAATTTGGTTGACGTTTAGACAGTGCAGGAAAATTTGATAAAAGCTCACAGTCAAATAACAATACTGGACAGCTCCATACAGTAATTTATTTATTCTAGCGTGACGCGGTCCTCTGCTCTGTATTATTAATCAATTTTAATAAGAATCATATTTTATTATTTATAGATAAAGAAAAGGAGAAGAATTGAAAAATCCTCTTCTTCACTCACAAGCCTCATTGCCTTAGGAAAATAGAAGGGTATTTTGGTCTTCAACATTTGGAGTTGGAAAGTTACACTGAAAGTAAACATTCGCCTTAGGTTGGCAAGCAATGGTGTGGGAAGGGACATTAGGCTTTTCAAGTTTAGTTGTCAAGGATTAAAAAGATTCAGGTCTAGTATTCCTTGGAAACAGTTTGGGATGGAGTTGTTGCTGTCGTTGTAATATTCACTAGAATATTATCTTCTATTAGTTTGGGATGGAGTCGTCGCTTTTATTCTTTCAGATTCTAGTGAATCTTAATACAGTCGATGATTCTTTCTTTTATCACAAGAAGCATACTGAATAATAAGTAAAACTGGCAACGGCGTGGTTTACCCAGTCAGAATCTGCATCCATCTCTTTCCAGTAAACATCCAAAGGCAGAGTTGAAGCAGGAACAATCCCTGTTAAATCGAAAAGCACAATGTGATCATGCCACTGATTAAAGTAAAAATAAGTATTTCGGAAAAACATAATTAGGGTGGAATTTTCAGAACTGAGAAGCCAAGAAAGAACAGAACAAAAAACATATACATAGCCATTTAAAAGTGATTAGTTCAGCATATCATATTAGGTAATGCAAAGTAAGCCATTTAAAAGTGATTAGTTCAGCATATCATATTAGGTAATGCAAAGTAATCGTAGTTGTACATCATTTGACTTGTCACCACCGTAGAACTCTGACTGGTCAGGGGAAAAGAAAGTTCCGCCAGATCAAAAGATTTCTAAAAAGTATCATATAATACAACAAGTATAATAGGATTTTAAAACTTCAATATAATGTGGTAACCATGTGTGCAAGAATATATTGGTATATTGAGGTTCCTCAAAGAACCAAATTTTCCAACTTTGTTTTCATGTAACTATCTTGGCCACCACCTCCAGTATTCCCATGTTACAGAACATATCTTGCGAAGAAACAACGACCACATCATGATTTTAAACTTGAATTCATGCAAAATTCAACAGCTAAATCATGAACCAGAGAATTGGAATGAGTTTAAGGGTTTAAAACAAGAAAATAGTACCACTACTGCGACCTTCTTCACTTTGCAGGCCATTACTCTTCTGAGTTACCCATAATTGAAGTGGTACTCTCGTTTCCTGCATGGATAGTGATACAGGAAATATTAGAATCCAAAAGCAGGAAAAAAAAAACCCTTATGCCCATTTGTACTAATACTAAAACCTCAAGCCTTAGCATCTTTCGCAAGAGGGATATAGATTTATCGAATCCCTCTTTTTTCTCCGAAAAAGAATAATTAGAGAAAAAGGTGGGAGCCGTAGTGTTTTTCTCTTTATAGTTTTGGCAAGGGATACATAGTAAGGAATCAATTTAAATGATTATATGTATTATTTGTAATTCAGTTGGGCAGTGGTCTTCCTTTCTTTTTTCGCAATGGAATAGGAATTTTCTAGTCATTGATTTGCATACCAATGAAAGAGAAACTCAAAGGTATGAACACCTTCTCTTAATTCCATTCTTAATTACCGAAGGTAAAAGAGACTGAATAAAATGCACAATGACCATCAAACACACAGTAACATAGTTGCATTCTTAATAAATCCAAGATTGACAAGTTGCTGATTAGTAGAATAGTATGGCTATCGGAAATGTCAGAAATGGTAAAACAATTTAGCACATGACCAAATAGCACTCTGGATGTTGAGAACGATGCAGAAAAGTCAGACATGCAATTACAAGAGCATGTCGCAAAAGAAGCAGGGTAAGTTTTGAAGCTGCCAAAATATGAATCAAATCAAATGAAGATGATAAGGATAAATGAATGATGAGGAGAATAGCATGGAACTAACCAGCTCCGCAAGATCTCGTATAGACTCTTCGCGGAAGTGACCATTTTCCATTATCAAGTATTGTCCAGATAAAATACTTCTAACATAGTAAAGGTAACGAATAGTTGCACCCCTGTATGATGGTGGTATGGTGCTTGGTAGAATTGTTCGCACCATAACTGCAAAATAACAATAGATCCTTCCTTTATTCATGTCAAAACAAATTGAATACCTTTAAAGCAGTACTGTCCAGAGCATTTGTAATGCTGAACACTTTGCTTGGGGTCTGCCGTCTCAATGAACATAAATCTCAGATCACTAAATATTTTCTTTTACAAATAAAAATAATATGGGCTGTGCATACATACAAGCTGCAAGCATATTAATTATCAACTATAAAACAGCTACGTTTAGCCCCAGCAAATGAGGCATGGACTAGGGGTGGGCATGGTACGGTATATACCGAATACCATACCGAAACCGAAACCGCGATTTCGATATTACGGTATTTGGTATGGTATTTGGTATGCATTTTAAAATTATTTGATATTCGGTACGGTATTCGGTATTTATAAAAAGAATACCGAGATACCGTATACCGTACCGAAGTTTGTACCACATATACAATCCATATATATTATATTTAATAGTTGTAAAATTTAATATATTATATTATATTTTGGATGTCACTGAATGAAATTTTTGGTGTAAAATTGTACAGGACTAAGGATTATGCTTAATTTTGGCTAATGTTGTTTAGAATTTGTAACTTCGACTACTCTATCGTTATTCAAATGTCATTTTTGTGTAATTGAATAACGAAGAAAATTGCTTGTACTTTCTTTTGAATATATCTACATGTGTAAGGTGTTAGTTTAATATAATTGAGATGTTCCTTGAAAGTCGAAGTCATAATTCTTTATTAAATGAGTATATATGTGAGTTGAAGTCAAACAAACTATGGTTACCGAATTACCGTACCGAAAAATACTGAAACCGAACTTAGAAATACCGAATTATTTTGGTATGGTAATGGTATAGTATTTTTAGAAACCGAAAACCGAAATTACCGAACCGAAGTTTCAAATACCGTACCATGCCCACCCCTAGCATGAACCATCCTCCGTCAATCCACTTCTTTTTGCAGAACAGGTTTAACCTGTGAATCTAAGTAACCTAACCCCCAAGTAGTCGGCATCAGGACAACATCATTTTGCATACTAAAAGTGCAAGTAAAAACATGTATTTAATGCCATGAAAATTCTAAGTTAATTAACCAAGTTTTGTACAAATGGCACAAAACTTCAAGGAATAATTTTGGTATATCCTCAACTCCCATTCCGTATTTTTGAATATGGTAACATTTTTTATACAAATATAAGATTGACTCCACTTAAAAACTGGGAGCCACCCATAATAAGTGCCTAACAGCACTCCTGATCCTTCTCTTCTTACAAGGAATCTGAAACATCAAAAATCGAGACATGATCCACAAGGTACATCCCTTTACACCAAAAGTAAAAAAGAGCTAAAACTTCATTTTCAGCTTCTGTAAGCTACTGGATTGGTCTGCAAAACACCTCTGGTGTCCGAACTACTTGCAGGCACCTCGTCTAATTCACTAAGTACCTGATACCTCTTGTTAAAATTGTGTAACCGCCTCATCATAAAGCTTAAGCGGTTAGAGATAACACAAACTTAATTATGTCAACAACACGTCCCCACACATCTACGTTGCTCGGACTCACCAAAAATGTTGCCGCACCCGTGTCGGATTCTCCAAAAATGCAGTACTTTTGGAGAACCTCACACGCGCCCATCGACATTTCTAAGAGTCCGAGCAACATAGCCACACATATGGGCCTGTTTATTTTTCATGGGACAACTACTTGGAAATTCTTTATGATAATAGGTGGTGAGATTCCACTTGAAGACCTTCCACTTGAAGACCCCGCCTGACTACCCGCATCTTCTCCTCCAGTTCCAACCTGAGCCCCACTTGCATCTCAGTGGTCGCATCTATGGTCATTTACTTTTCAGTTATCCATGCTGCGTCCAAAGGATTTTCATGATGTATTTGATACTCTTAGAGGCTCCCACGTTATTTCTGAATCTTTTCGTCCTACTGAGTTATACGTTATGTCGTGATGACTTATAGATTAAACTTTTTTCTTTGGCTGTAGATATCCATCTCATTGAGACTCATGGCATTTTATTTCATAAATCAGCATATTACAAGCAAATAGAGTACAAAGATAGTCTCTTCTTTTTGATGATGGTGGCGATGAGACTCGAACACAGGACCTCAGCCCGCTCTGAGACCGTGTTAAAGCGTGTGACCGTCTCATCTAAGAGCTTAAGTTCTTAGAGAAAGCACACTTTTATTTACTAAACTATAGTCTCAACACTTTTCATGTTCTTTTCAAGAATTTCCAGTTTTGCTAAAATATGTCTCTTCCTACACATTTCCCTTGATTTCCCTACTACATTGTAGGGCTTCGGACACGATTCCAAGTAAAGTCCTTCTAACCACAACTGGCTTCATCACTCAAATCAAACTACAAAACTCAATGAAATTATCATCATCTTCGACCAAAGGCTTAAAGCTTTACTGAATTTTAAATTTTCCTGTGTGGTTTGCAAGCTATTGCACAGAAGCTGGGTTTACCCTGTGCGCACCCAAGGGTAGCGGCTGCGGGTTCCCATGTCATCAAAACAAAAAAAAAAAATCCCGGTTCAGGAATCAAACATTGACTATCAATACAAAGTATAACATTCCTTTTTATTGCTATCATTTAACCAAGTAACCTAAATTTTATTATCTAGTATAGTACCGTGTTGACACCCTTTGCTGCCTATGTTTAGGCAAAAACTCTTTGCATGTTTATCCATCAAAAGAAACAACAAGGAGCTAGGTGAATATCATTATATATGATTAGAATGAGTAAGAAACATGAGGATAATGCACAGCTAAAGGTCAAACTTACATGTTCTGGAGCTACCGGCGGAGACAATCTGATTTGATATTAACGCAGGAGTCAAGTTATCCATAAAAACATACTCACCTGGAAGAAAAAAAACATAAAAGCTCAAAGAATCACGTAAAGCATAACAAGATATAAAAACATATATCTTTAGTAACAACAAATGCAGAGCAAAAGTAGACTCTTTTTTCCTTAAAAGATCTATGGTGTCAGCCTATTGTCCATTAGAAGCTTTGTGATAATTAGGAAAACTAAAATCCGTCTATCCTATGTAGCATATTATTTTAGGCCTTCATAAATTTGGATTGTGCCCTATCTGCTGGTGAAGATCTTAAAGATCTCATACATTCTATGAATAGTAGTTGTAACATAATGGATGACACATGAGCGCAACAATTTGGACTTGTTGATAGATGAAACAGCTAGTTGTTTCCATGGCCAATTGGTAGAGTTATCCCCCACACTAAAGAGTATCTTGTAGCATGAATTAACAGAGAAGTGTCCATCCTACTGCCTTGTCCAAACAATGCAGTCCTCAGCATCCTCATTACGTGAAATTTGTTCTAGGTCATTCAAAAGCAGAGTTACCCTGGGAATTTCCCCGTCAAAGCAGTTATTTCGAAAAGCAATGCAGCAATTGCTACCATTCCAGCACTGTGAGACAACAGATCCCGTGGAGTTGTTCAAACTAAAACGATCATGATACAAAATCATTAGAGGTGTATGACCCGTTCAAGCATCCTGCTAGAACCTTGTATTCCTGCCATTAACAATTTTAATCTTTGTGTTAACTACAAAAGTGGGCCAGAGGCAGCAAATATGTTTTCATAAACCTAAACCATGAGGGATTTCACAGGGCTGGACTACTGAGGGTTATGATCCCCATATTCCCCTTCTCCATAAGCTTCTTTCTTCTTTGCTATATCTCCATAACCACTTCATAAGTAAACTACTATTATGAATTTCAGATTTCTGATCCCAAGCCCACCCCTTCTTTTATCAAACATCTCATCCCACCTTTACAAGATGAACGATCCTCCTATGATTGCTACCATCCCGAAGAAAGTCTCTTCTAATCTTGTCCAACTTCTTCTTTACACTGACAGGTTTGGGAACAAAGACATTAGATAAGTTGGTAAAGGTTCGAGGACACTTTTAACAAGGACAACTATGCCACCAAATGAAAGATATTGTGTTTCCAAGTAGCTAGTCTCCTTTCACACCTCTCTCTATCCGCTAACCATTAGGTTTGTTTGTAGAGCATATCAGGAAAATTTGGAGGTTCCTCTAATTCCAATCCTGAAGGTTCTTTCTGAATTGAAGAACCAAAATGATATTTCAAAATCTGTTGGATTGTCATCTCTTTTTGGCTTTAAGCTTAGTAGATGTTTGGAAATATGAGTCTCAATATGTTTTCCGCACTATCTTTGAACCCAAAAACTAACACTACTCTTGTCTCTTACCCCCCAAAACTAACATTACTCTTGTCCATCTTCTACCCTGCATAAAGTTATACATAATTTGACTTATAACTTACATATTTTAGTTATGTGAGATTGTAAAATGATAACCAAACATCATACTTGTTGTGCTGAATTTTATATCATGCACGAAAATTGTACCAAACATAATATTAACTATGCTAGTTTTAATACATGAATATTCCCTTCCTAACAGGCAACCAAACGACACCTAAAAGTTATATTCACCACCAAAATCCTCCAACCCCTTCATAATGTTTCTCCAAAGCACACACCCAAAAAGAATATTGATGTTTCTAGTTCTCCGACCCGTTTTCCAAGGTTCTATACTTTTCCACTATTACATCTCTCCATAGTGAGTGGCTGACTGCACCTCTATTCCAAATCTCCAAAGCAACTTCCCTTGCAATTCTTTATTAAAGACCAAAAGTCCTCTTACCCCAATCCCCCCTCCCCACTTCTTTGGAGACGTAACAGTTATCCAACTAACTAGGTGATGTCTCCTTGCTCCATCAACTTTATCCTAGAGGAAATTTCTTAATCCTTATTTTATAACCGCGGAGTCCGGGTCAGCTTGCGCGCACCTCGACTGATACCACGGGTACCTGCCACCTTCCACCAGCAACAGGTACCAGGTAACTCTGTATATTTCTTAGTCTTTCTATCTTGCCTATCACGCTAGCCGAAGCTTTTAATAAGGACGTGAAGTAGGTGGGAATGCTACTCCACTCTTGATTAGTACTTCCTTTTTACCTTTTAACAAGTACTCACCTACCGACCTACAAGCCTTTTATCGACCCTTTCTACCACCTGATTCCATGTTGAACTATCCTTTTAGAAAGGAAGAACTCCAACCTGGCAATTGAGTAACATTATCAACTCTTCTCTTAATGAGTATGTCAACTTTGGTCAAACTGAAGACACAGCTAAATGTGCATTGAAAACAAGAAAATTCTGTATAAATACCAAAAGAAAACATATAAGTTAAATCTATTATTAGAAACAACTTAACTACAAAATTCCCCTTTTAACCTTATGAAATGATTTATAACCACACAAATATCTACGGTTTGTTTTAAAACACATATTTCAAAAGTCTTCCTTTCTTTCTTAAACTTCGTGCCAAGTCAAACAGTGCCACATAAATTGGGATGGAGAGCAATGGCGGACCCAGGATTTTGAGTTCGGGGGTGCTGGACCCAGGAATTTTGAGTTCGGGGGTGCTGGACCCAGGAATTTTGAGTTCGGGGGTGCTCTATTAACTATTTATATCTGGTTCCTTTATATTTTCTATACAGCCATACACTCCCTGACTGAATTTAATGGGTGCTGGAGCACCCAAAAATTGTACATGGGTCCGCCACTGATGGAGAGAGTATGTCAACTTTGGCCAAACTAAGACAATAAAAATCAGATTAAAAAAAAAAAGGGAAATTTTCAAACACATACAGCCCAACATAAAATATTACGCCACGCAGCCATATTTTCAGTTAATACCAACATTCTACCTGGGGGAAAGCCTTATACATAATGTATCAACCTTGTATAAAAGGTGTTTATACACAAATATGGGCTAAACAAGGAAACAAACTCAAAATATGGGCTAAAGCATGTAAATATTTTCTCCCAGTAGACATTTCTTTATTTCTCTTTGTGGCAAGTCGAACGGTGCCACATAAATTGGGACTGTCAACTTTGGTCAAACTAAGACAATAAAATACAGAAAGACACATCTAAATGTGCATTGAAAATAAACAAAAGAAAACATATAATTAAATTAAAGAAAGACAAACCTCTTCGTTGCTTAGAATCAGGTGAAGGTTTAGGAGTAGAGAACCATTGAGTATCCAATTTCTCAATCCCTTTTATCTCAAAACTAAGTTTTTCAATGAGCAAAGAACAAGATTTAGTTGGGTTCTTGATTTCAACAGTAATGGTTACCGGATCACCCGGTCTATACACTTGTTTATCTGGTTCAAGCTTCACTTGGGGTTGTTCTAGATCCGTTACATTGGATCTTTTAACACTGGCTGTACCGGTGATGTTAAAGAATGAGAAACCACGTGAAGGTTGTTTATTAGGGACTAATGATGACATTTTTTGGAAGACAAAAATGGGAATTTGTTGAAAAGATTAAAAGGGTTGAGATGTTTTGGGAATTCAAGAATGGATTCTCGAATTTTGTGATGATGGAAAATGAGATTTGTGCAAGTTTAGTGATGGTTTTTGGTGATGGAGAGTGAGAATTTGAGATCTTTGGAACCCAGTGACAGTTTCATCCCCAGTTTCACCATGTTTCTGATGGAGAAAAAATTGTTTTTGTATAAATTTGGAGAAAATGACAAAAATGGTCCTTTATGTTTGGGTAGGTTCAAAATAGTCCCTAAAATATGCTCTGAGCAGTTTTGGTCCTTTAAGTTTGCCAAAAGTGAGTGCTTTTGGTCTTCGTCAAATATTTAACAAATTCGGTCTATTAGATTTAACGGGAATCTTGGCAAAGAAGGATTCAAGGGGAACTCATATTTTGAGGTATATCTTTTGCAGTCTATTGTTTTTGCTTTATTTCTAGAATTTGATATAACTTTTTTATGTGTAATTTCTTGTGTTTATGATTTAATCTTTTTCGCCCCAGTTTTCATAAAATCTAACAGACAAAAAATGTTTAACATTTGTCGGAGACCAAAAGTGCTCACTTTTGACAAACTTAAAGGCCTTTAGGGACTATTTTGAACCTACCCCAAATATAAGGGACTAATTTATCATTTTCTCTATAAATTTGCACCACTGTACTTTGTGTTTTACGTAAGGTCTCTTTTGGGAGTCCAGAACCAAAATGCCCCAAAAAAATCATTTTGAACCAAAATATCCCAATAAAAAAAAAGTTATCAAAGTACCTTTAGCGCAGTAAAATACTGCACTATAGCACTTCACGGAGACGGAGCCGTTAAGTGCTATAACGCAGTATTTTACTGCGCTATACAAAAGTTTCTCTCACCTATAACGCAGTAAAATACTGCGCTATAGGATTCCGTCATTTTCAATAACATCACATTTTCACTCCTCTTTACGTAGTTTATCTTTTTTACATAGTTTAGCCGTATATTAATCATGCTTTGAGATTCCGGAACTTCATATTTTATATAGAACTCTAGTTATATTTGTACAATTAATAAAATAGGCTCAACACATCAAGAATATGCAATACTTTGGATTGTCGTTTTAGTGGTTGAAAAGTGCTCGAAGTCCTTTTTTATTTGAAGACTTGTAGTCACTAGCTTTAAGTTATTTATCTTTTAGGGTTTCGTCTTAGTTTTAAATTAATGCTTAACTTTATTTCGAATGTGTCACGTTTTTTTTTATTATCAATTTAGGATGTGAAACTATAAACAATAATAAAGACTAAGATAATATTTATAAATATGCAAAAAATAAATAATATTTACGATAAATTATACAACACTAATGTATATACACTATCGAGGATGGGTCCCACATGTAGTATGTCGGAGACTATCCCTAGGCCTACGGCTCATACCATCCCCACCGCCCTCGCCATCGTCTCCATCACCCTTTTTTCCCTTAATAACCGGGCGCTCCAAGTCATGATCATCTCCTCTTCCCCTAGCCCTTGCGCCCTTAACTAGAACGTGCTTCTTCTTGGGATCTAGTCCTGCTGGCACGCTCAGAACCTCAGGCTGAGCTAGGTCTGGAAACTCGACCTCTTCCTCGTCGGGAGTCGCCACCGCAGGCGCCGAAGGATGAACCTGAAAAGTATATAAATATTAGTATCATTTCTTATTTATATTGAATACATTAACGTTATTTATTTAATCAAACATATGTGTCAACGGGCGCCTGAGTAGGCTCCTAAGATGGGTCTGTAGGCTCCTGAGATGGGTGTGGAGGTGAATATGAGGTAGTCTCCTGGACGAGATGCTGTTCGAAGTCCAAGTAAGGTTATAAAAATTAAATAAATATTTACCTTATATTGAATAAAATTAGTTTTAAGTAAAAAACTTACATGCGCCTCGGTAGTCTCATGAGAAGACACCTCTACCTCAGCAGGCATCGAGAATGCTCCGAAATGGGCAGCTCCTGTGGACCCACTGGCGTCGAATCCTAAAATATGAAAAAAATGAAATAATAAGTAACATACATATTTAAAATAAGTACTTTAAATGATCAAATATGTATATTAAATATTGACCTTATATTGAATAAAACTAATTTTAATTAAAAGCTTACATGTGGCTCGACAGTCACATGGGAAGACATCGCTA
Organism: Lycium barbarum; assembly: GCF_019175385.1. Lineage (NCBI taxonomy): Eukaryota > Viridiplantae > Streptophyta > Magnoliopsida > Solanales > Solanaceae > Lycium > Lycium barbarum. The sequence continues at coordinate 122,066,056 of NC_083338.1, forward strand.
GCTCGGCAGGCCCATGAGAAAATGCCTGAGTGGGTGGCTCTGGTGGACCCGCTGGCGCCGAATCCTAAAATATAAAATAATACTAAATAATGAGTAACATATATATATTTAAAATAAATAATTTAAATTAACAAATAAGTATTTTAAATACTAACCGGGATCAAAAGCTCATCGAAGTCAAGAATCCGGGCTCCCTCTAAATTCCTCACAAGCCGCTCATCAGCTAATGAAACGCGTAACGCCGCCCAATCAACGTTATCACGCTCCTCCATGTATGCATTCTGGCTCGGCTGTGATGAAGACCCGGGTATCTCAGCAAGTAAGAGCGCCGGCGTAAACGTAGGTGAGTCCCCAGGTGAGCTGCCACCGGCCTGGAACGGCTGCGGATGGACTAGACCGTGAAAGCCCTCTGGAATGGGATCGGCCTCATCTACCAGATGGTGTCCTCCACCACCAGGTCCTCTAGCAGCAGCGCCGCGTCCTCTATGCGCACGGCGTCCTCCGACAGCACGGCGTCCTCTGCCAGTACGACCTCTTCCTCTGGGAGCACCCGGTGCTGCCTGATACTCAGCCTCCGGAACAGGTTCCGCCATGCACCTAATCTCGCCTGCCTGCCGGATACCATCCTCGGATATCCTAACCATCTCCGCGGCAAGCCCCGCAAGCCCAGGGTAAGGCATATGCTCTAACCCTACGATACGTAAACGCTGTATGGCCACCAGCTGCATTTGTGTTTAACAGAAACAAAAAAGTTTATTTTTAAAACGTAACAATTAATGCAATTAAATAAATCTAAATACGATAAACTTACCAATGCCTCGTACTGCCCCGCGAGTGCTGAGTATCCTGTATCCCTAGGGGGACGCAAAGCTGGGTTGCCGATCAATCGGCGTGTGATCTGATGATACTAGCGCATGTAATGTTCAATGGAAGTCAAATGGCCGACCACCGCTAAAGTGCCCAACCTATTCTCTCAACGGTGGAGCTGGACATCCATGAAAGCCAAAAAATCATCATCAACGGCAGCCCGATCGTCCCGCTGGTAGTGTCGGAGCTCATGACGGACATCAGGGGGTATACTCTGTGTATGCCCAAACTGTCGTAAGACACGTGTTACGTCCCGTATTTTTATACATTGGGACAACCCGGATTAACTATGATAATTTAAGGCCAAGACTAATTCGGGATGCGAAGTCGGGACTGTTGACCTTTGATTTTATTTTGAGACATAAGTTATATATGAAATTGTTGGCATTGGACACTTAGGAAAATTTGGGACCAAAAGTGATATAATTGGAATTGAAAATCTTGCCAAATGAGGCATTGTGGCCGTGTGGATGGGAGTGGTCCCACACATTGTTGTGGCCAATTTTAATTGGTCCCACACATTGTTTTGGCCAATTTTAATTGGCCCAACACATGTGTGGGCCCAAGGACACATGGAGCAATTTTTGTGGAACTTAAAAAAAGATGACTTTCAAGTCATCTTCCTTCACTTTACACTTAGCAAAATATCAAGAATATTGAGGAGCCCCATCACCACCATTCTCGGCCAAGAAACCAAGAAAACCAAATCAAATTCAAGCCACCCAAAAATTATTTCTTTGGTACAAACCCACTATATTGAGGTCGCTAAGTAGCGTGGAAGTATTGTTTGGGTCATCCAACTACTCATTTTGCCCATTTTCAAACCCTAGCCTATTGGTGGATTAAAGAAGAAAGGTGAGTTCTAATCTTGTTTTTGAGTTATAAATGTTGTATGCATATTGTAGTATGCTAAAATGGATAAAAATCATGAAATATGGAATGATTGGAAGTGGGGTGTGTGATAGGTGTGTTAGCCGTGTAGTGTGGGTGTGATTGTGTAAATGGGTGTTGTGATTGAATTGATGAATTAATTCTTGTATCATGATTAATTGTTGTAGAGTGGAGGAGAGAATACGAATCATCAATATATGCATATATGTGTGTAATGTAGCCGTGTATAGCCCCCAAATGTTTAGCAAAGAATGAATTAATATCGCTTAGCGTCGTAATGGTTATTGTGATGACTTTTGTGTTGGAAATGAGAGTTATATGTCCCAAAATTGATATGGTAAATGTGCGGACTGATTTGGAGAACTTTGTGCATTTAATGCAATCTTTATATATGAGGACCATTAACATATGTATATGTGTAGTGTGGACGAATGTGAGTCCTATAATATGCCGAAGATCGCATTAATATCGCTTAGCGTTTTAATTGTCGTTGTTATGAATTCTAGTTTGGAAATGAGCAATTAATAACTCAAGATTGATGTTGAGATTTTGTGGGCTGATTTGAGTATTATTGTGCGGTTGATGTAATTCGTATATTTTATGAGAATGATATCGTTATATTGTGGATTGTGATACAAAACATAACTTCAAAATAAGGAATGTGAAAAAGGGGGGGGGGGGGGGACTGCTCACGGTTTAGGGGGCTGTTTTCGGCCACTTTTGGAGCAAATTGTTGGATGGTTGGAAACATTATATGAATTGTTTAGAATGTTCTTGAATGTTGTTGGTATGGGTTTGGGTTAATAATCGAATGTACGAACGATATTGTGGCTTGAAAGTAAGCCATTGAATTGAATGATTGGAAAGTTGTCGAATGGTGTAAAAGAGAGCTACTATTATTATTTTGCCTTTAGAATTGATTATCGATGTTACTAGGTTGGTTATTGTGGTTGTTGTTGTTGATTTTGAGCGAGTTAAATTCTCGGGTTGGCCTATTTACAGGGGAAATGCTGCCGAATTTTCTGTAGAATTTAATGAATAGTTGGAATGAATGGCTTAAGTGCCCTTAGCTAATGTTTGGTGTTCGTTGGCGTATTTGTAGACCTTGGGGAGCCCGAGGCGTAGATTGGGATTTACTTTAGATTGGCTATCTTGGAGTGCGTACGAGGTATGTAAAGCAACCTTCTTTCTTTTGGCATGCCTTAGTTTTACATAGGCTAGATTAGAGCCTTAAGGAAATTCCAAATCCGAAATCCGAGCATGATATGATCTATATATATTCCTTGGCACCCTTACGTATGATTTGATGAAATATGAACCATTATGTTTTTAAAAGAAATGATTTCCAAACTTGTACAAAAAGGTTTCACTTTAATGAATTTCGTAATTTTTGAATGCCATATCTTTCGCATAAGGGCTCGGATTGTTCCAACTTTTTCATAAGAGTTTGCATGATGGATAATGAGTATGTTTTCCATAAGCGGGCCTGATTCGGGTCGATACCCGTCCGTGGGTTCCGCGACCTTCCTTTATGTAATTCGGAGAATCTTTGAAAGAATTTGGTATGACCATTATTCCGATTTCAAATATGATCATTTTACTTATGTTTGAAGTTATGATAATGATTTTTTGCATATGACTACTCACGACTCTATTCGTGCATTCTGTTATTCCTTTCGCCGAGTCCCGGGCCGGTTCTGTTGTCTTGCGCATTTTGATATACTCCGGAGTTATGCTGTGTTTATGGTTCACCGAGCTACTCGCAAAAGAGGGTCGGGCTCCACCTATATTTAGTGTTATGCTGTGTATGGTGTTATGTTGTGATGTGATATGTGACGGGGATACGGAGATTTGAGACTTTCTGGTGTTATGCTGTGTTATGGCGCCATCGACGGGTGGGCGACCATATTCTTCTGTACCCGATGCATGACTTACATGTTTTTGAAAGTAAACAAATTTTGATATGTGGATTTGCACTTATGTTTGATACTTCCATTTCGTTATATCTCAGATTTGCTTTCTGTACATTCTGTTTTGCACTCAGTACATATTTCGTACTGACCCCCTTTCTTCGGGGGCTGCGTTTCATGCCCGCAGGTACAGACGCACAGTTTGGTGATCCACCAGTTTAGGACACCCACTTCTGCTGTTGGAGTGCTCTTCTCATTTCAGAGCATACACTTTTGGTATATATATTTTGTTCACTGTGTATGTGTATATTCGATCAGGGGTACGGCGGGGCCCTGTCCCGCCCTATGTTTCTGTTGGTCTGTTTAGAGGTCTGTAGACGTATTTGTGGGTGTGTGTGCCTACTTCTGTACAGTTGTGTTTATATGATTCTACTCGTTATGGCAGCCTCGTCGGCGTGCATTTTGTATATGCGTTTTGGGCCGTTGTGCCATTTGATAGCCTTGTCGGCTTTTGATACATTTGACAGCCTTGCCGGCTTTTTGATATATATATATATATATATGTATATGTTCGCACATGGTTGCGTTGAAATGTGTCTGATACAGTTTGATATGGTTTGAAACGACATATAGTATTTATGGCCGCATATGCTATTTGGATGTGATCAGATATGGATAGGTATGTCAGGGTGCCCAAGTAGGGCACTAGTCACGGCCTACGGGGTTGGGTCGTGACAACACGCTTGAGCATGTGATCCTCTACGATGTCCAGGTGTATCAATGGACACCGCGACCTCCAAACCCCCTGACCTGCCCTACAGAAGGGGGGGGGGGGGAACCATCTAATATAGCAGCGTACGACGTCTATATAAATAGCTGCATAACTGTTACACCTCGGAAATTTCCAATCTTGTACAGTGAATAGACTAACGAAGAATACGAGTATACGATGTTTTAATCAGAGGGGAATGACGTTTGACGACCCTAAGTAAGATTTCAAAAGAAATAGGAATAAGAGATAGGTTATGCTCCACAATGAATAATTATAGGTTCTGAAGATGTGAAAGTTGCAGATTTGCACTTCGGCCCACTCGATCGTAAAATGAAATACAGACCGTAAAGTGATATACGGCCCGTAAACTACCATGCTGTATTTCAACTTACAAAACTTCAACTTTCTGCCAGAGACTTAAATGGTTAAATACGACTTGAAATACGGACCGTAAACTGAAATATAGCCCGTAAACTGAGTCGTAAACCACCATGTCCTCAGCCTGACTTTCTGGTTCTGTTATGCTTAAATACGCCCACAGAATACGGGTCGTAAACCGAAATACGGACTGTAAACTAGGTTTACGACCACTGTGCACTTCAACTACTATTCATTTCGGATCAGATTTAAAGTCATTAAAAAGGAGACCCAAGCTCATTAATTCATTTCATTTCCACGATACTCCTCTCTAGAAACCTCTAGAACATTCTCCACTCTTCATCTACAAGGAAATCAAAGATCAATATCAAGAATCCAAGTGAATCAAGTGTATGAAACTCATTAAAGTTCATCCAAGTTAAGAAATTTCAAGAGAAGCAAACTAGGGTTTTGGTGCAAGAAGGGTAATACCACTCAAGGCTTGTTCCTACAACATCTAAGGTAAGTTCTATGGCATTTACATGTTATTTAGGGTATGGAAGAGCTGAAACACTTGGATTATAGAAGGATGTAAGAAATTGGTCATGAAAGTGTGAATAGTATCAATGTTGAGTAAAGGTTTGAATTTAGCCGTGATCATTGATAATTTGTGATTATAAAAATGTTATGAATGACATTTAGAACATGGAATAAGTATCCTATGTGAGAAAAATGCAACGATGAACCATGACCATGATTATGGAGAAATTGAAGACAAATTGTGAAATACGGATATTGTAAAGGAAAGATGAGTGTTGTCTATCATATTGAGAATGTTGTTATGAACGTTTGAGAGTTGATATAGAATATGGGAAGAGTTGCATAAACGAAAGGAAATGTTGTCCAATTTTCTCTAGCGTTAGTAAGCTGTCTTTATAATCGCTAGCTAATGTCGATACAAATTCTCTTGAAGGTAGAACGTACGCACTAAAGGAGAACAAGCAAGCGATAGATTAGTAAACGACAAAGGTATGTGAGGCTAATCCTTTCTTTGTAATGGCATGAATCCTATAGCATGACTCTTTTTCCTCTTCATGAGTTCCTATATCCCAGAAAGCGAAAAGCCTATGTCTATGAATAGCTATATAAGATAAGAGACATGTTATGAGCCCTATAATGATGGTGACGAGTTAAAGCATAAAGATTCTAAAATGTATGATATGATGATCCTATAATGATAATGATGTTATTTATTGCTCACACTCACCTTATACGTTAGTTCTTTCAAGGTGAGGCAGAATGTCAAAGAATGTTCCATAATGAAATCGGGGATCACGACCTTACGTCACCCCGATAAAGTGTAGTTGTTCTTGAGCCCTATACATGTACTATGACAAACATATTATGATAAGTATATTATGATAAGCATACTATGATGAGCATGTATGATGATGATATAACACCGCGCCTAGATGGCCCGGCAGTCACCGCTAAGGCGGGCAGCGTATACACCATGGCTAGATGGCATGGGAAGACACCACTAGTGGGCGGCATGAGATGGTACCCCGGACGCGGGAGGCCTGGACGCAGGCTAATGTTATGATTATCACACCGTACCTATATGGACGGGCAACTTATACATTTATGCATACACGACATGATGATGATTATGAGTAAGCCAGCATGCATTACTTCCTTTGTACTTGACAGTCAGATATAGATGTTCCATATTGATATTTTTTTTATATCATTGTCTTATTTCGTTGTTTATGCCTCTCATACTCAGTACAATGTTCGTACTGACGTCCGTTTTCTTTGGACGCTGTGTTCATGCCCACAGGTAGACAGGGAGGTGAGCTTGATTCTGATTCGTAGAAGCTAGTAGCTGATTGAGAGCACTCCATTGTTCGGAGGTGCTTATGATGATTCTTTTGTGTATATTCGTGTATATGTATTTTGGGCATGACGGGGTCTTGTCCCGTCCTTATGTTTAGCATTCCAGTAGAGGCTCGTAGATACGCAATGTGGGTTAGATGGTCTCACGAGAGATTATTATGTATATTTATTATTTTGATGACCGAGAGGCATATGTATGTAAAAGTATTTATGTTTCCATATGAAATATGATTTTCCTACAATTTGAGTATAAATGTGATAAAAGAGCTAAATGAGCATGATGAGAAATAGAACGAGCGATGCTCGGTGGTTAGCCCCGGGTACCCGTCGCGGCCCCTGGCTCGGTCGTGACAATAACATATAAATACAAATCAGTGATCACCAAGTAGAAAAGACGTTTCATTAAATTATTACTGTAAATTTAAATAGTTTTACCGCATCGTCCGTCATGTGATCAAGCTAGTCCCGCAATGGAAGAATACTGTGGTGTGTATCCACGTCCCGGTCAAAACCCGATGTCCACCTCCTTGCATAAGGCATGTCAATCTTGAGGTGATGCCTAGGTACGGGCTGAAAAGGCAGCATCCTCTCCCAAACCCATAACTGTAAGCGGTATTAGAAAATACGATTTTTTAGTCGTCCTTACAAGAGGTTTGTTGACATTAAAGGAACGCACACTTAAAATATTACCTGGAGAAGAGCAAAAAATCCACATACATCTCTGACAGCACCAATAGACGCTCGGCACAGACATCTGTAAAGATACGCCAAAACAGCACCGCCCCAGCTGTAGTCTCCCAAGCGGTTCAGATGCTCCAAGAAAACCAAGTAACGTAAACTGAAAAAGGCACCCGATGAATTCGGGAACAAGATGCCCCCGAATATACTAAGCAGGTACAAACGGGCATGACGATCAACATCATCCTGCGGGGTGCGGTCCACAACCGGATCCAGATCCTCCAAATAAGTGCAGAGTTCACTAATCTGAACCGGACTCTGTCCCGATATCTGGGCCGCGGCATCAGGCACGAAGTGGGTGAGCCTAGTCAACTCTGTCACCCACGTCTGACCATGAGGAGGCTCATACCGAGTGTACAGTGGCTCTCTATCTACCCGCAATCCAAAGAGGACCTCCACATCCTGAAATGTAATCGTGGCCTCACCAGTACAAAGATGGAAGGTATGTGTCTCTGGCCTCCACCGCTTAACCATGGCCGTGATGAGCGCCCAATCATACTGTACCCGACCAACGGACACGCAATGGTAGATGCCGCCCCGAAACAATATCTCCAACACGCGAGGGTGTGGGGGGTGCTCGCGTAAAAGAGCCCACGCTCTCTGCAGCCTACGGGGACGGAGCCTAGTAGATATTCCTATAGTACCGGCCCATAATAACTCTGACCTATGATTGTCTTGCAAAGACAATACTGATCTATCAGCGGGCCCCGGGTGAACAGCAGCCCTGGGTGATCATCAGGCCCCGGGTGAGCATCGGGCGCCGGGGGAACATCGGGCCCAGGGGGAACATTCAGATCCATGAAAGAGTCCGGTCTGTACAAACTAAATTAGTCATTATTCTTGAAATGAAAGATAAATTATATTAAATAATTAATAATTTGTAGGGAATATGTGAATTATGTAGTATTATATCTTGTGAATAATTAACATGGGATATGCAGTAAATTTAATATGTGATAGTAAGGACACATATGTGATGGCAAAGATTTTTAAGTTAATTACTTTTGAATTATGTGATGGCAAAGACTTGTTAAGTTAATTAGTTTGGGAATCGAAATTCAGCAGTATTATTTGTTTGGAACTCTATTTTGAATACGTGATATATTTTTAGTTGACCAAATAGCCAACACAACTACGATAAAATTAAACTAAAAGAGTATATTTGTCGACCACATATTTTCCTACAAACTTTACATTTTTTTCGTTAGCTTATGTATTTATGAAAAGAAGAACTTTAAATATTCTTTTTAAGATAATCTTTTTTTTTATTTAACATATATATTCACGCTTTTAAAATTATGTAGATTAACATTTCATAATCATTTACAACTTGTTTGGATGGTTGTTACCTATTGTATTATATTATGTTGTTAGTTTAAATAAAATGTTTGCTTTGATTGTTACTTTAATTTTATTATTATGTAACGACGAAAGGTCCTATTTTATGTAACCACTGATTTGGTCCTATACAACACAACTCAATACGATAAATGTCAAAACAATACATAACAATCATCCAAACAAAGTGTTAACAACATAATAATTCATTACCAATCAACTTCTTTCAATTCATAAAGAATATTTAACAAATAATCAATTAACAAAATAATAATTCATTAACAATTCATAAATAATTAAAAAATTAACAACTCATAAACATATAACAAATTAACAATTCATAAACATTTAACAAATTAACAATTCATAAACATTTAACAAATAATGAATTAAACAAAAAAAAAAAAAAAGGGAACAGTGTCAAAAGCCACTGCCCAGCCCGATCAAACAAAAAAAAAACAATTTTTTTTTTTTTTTTTTGGAAATTAACGACGATTAAATGTTAAACATGCATGCAATATAATGTATATAACAAAATAATAACAAAAGTTCATAGTAAAAAACCTTAATCGAAGATTTTTTGTAGAGTTATTTTAATCGAGTTGTACGCCGCTTTTTCTCAAAATTCGAACTTAGAATCTTGCTCCTTGACTTGAATATACCGAGAATCTAAACTTTCCGGTCGAAATTTAATAGAAAACGACGTTTTTTGGATGTGGGGACCACCTTGGCTCGCCTCCAATGGCGTTTTCAAATTTTGTTTTGCCACTGGAGGGACCAGTGGTGGAACCCGATGGGGTTTTAGTGGGGTGATATAGTGCAGTATTTTACTGCGCTATAGGTGAGAGAAAAAGTCCTATAGCTCTGTATTTTACTGCGTTATAGGTGAGAGAGACTTTTGTATAACGCAGTAAAATACTGCGCTATAGCACTTAACGGCTCCGTCTCCGTGAAGTGTTATAGCACGGTATTTTACTGCGCTAAAAATACTCTGATAACTTTTTTTTTGTTGGGATATTTTGGTTCAAAATGATTTTTTTTGGGGCATTTTGGTTCCGGACTCTCTTTTGGCCTCGTCATTTGTAAATATTTCTTATATTAAAGAATAAGAAACTACGGGGGAGATTTATTAGGGAAGGAAAAAAATTGTCGAATTTGTTGAAAAGATTAAAAGGGTTGAAACATTTTGGGAGTTCAAGAAAGTGTTTGTTGGATTTTGATGAGGAAAAGAATCTGTGGAAGTTCAGTGATGATTGTTGTTGGTAATGGAGAGTGAGAATGAGAGATCTTTGGTACCTAGTGACAGTTTCATGTTTCTGTTTTGTGTTTAAATTTGCATTATTGGTACTTTGTGTTTTTGGAAGGTCTCTTTTGGCCTCGTAATTTGGAATTATTTCTCATATTCTTTGGTTTCTCTTCCTTTTTTCCCACTTTTTGTAATTGTGCCGTGTGATTTTTACCAACTCAAATAATGAAACAAAGTTCGGAATGACCACCCTGTCTCAATTTATGTGATATTCTTTCATTTTTCGTTAGTACCAAATAAAGGACAAATTTTTATATTTAGTAATCATTAAACTTTAAATATCAATTTTACGCTTTAATGAGATGATTTATAGCCACACAAATATGTATGACTCATTTTATATCACAAATTTCAAAATTGTTATTTTATTCTAAACTCCATGCCGATCAAACACCTTACACAAATTGGGATGGAGGGAGTAATGGGAGAAAAAAGGCTCTTTCTGTTTTCCCCTTTATGTTAAGCGATATATGCTCTCCAATTGGAGTCAAATATAAATCGTAGCCTACCTCAAAGTCGAGCGGGCGCAACGAACTCTCAAGCCAAATGTTTTACCCTTCCAAAGTGCTTCCGAATGATCGAAGTCTAAGAAACATAATTTTTATGTCAAAATACGAACCTAGGAATACTCAATAAACCGTAAAAGGATTCGGGTCAAAAAGTCAACCCAGAAACCCAAACACCGAAAGTCAAAAAGGATAAAAAGGTAAATTATCGTGAAATTGAACTTCCTGTGACTTTTACTAACTCGAGTAGTAAATCAATGTCCACAAAAATAATAATGGGAAAAAGGTTTATAGCATCAATTCATGGTAAGTGGTATCATATGATTTATTTTCAAATTTTGAACATAATTTCATATAAACTTAAAACTCAAAATCTTAATACCACCTTATTATACGCTTATTAGCGACTACGTTGACACGTATACCATTATACTTTATCACCTTGTTATACGCTTATTAGCGACTACGTTGACACGTATACCATTATACTTTGCCCTTCTACTTTTGTAAATACTGAAAGTGAAAAAAGTTAGATTGTTCCATCTCTTTTGACTACCTATGTTTTGTCTGGTGGACTAAATGAATGAGATAAGCAAAACGAAAATGTTTGGTTCAATTGTTTTTGGCTTAATACCTAGATGGACCCTTAAACTTGACATGTTTTGTAAGATAGGCATATAAACTTACAAGGTGACCAGATAGACACTTAAACTTACTCAAAGTGTATTTTTCAAGTTTTCCAGTTGTTTTGAAAATAAAAACTATATTTTTCAAACACTCACAATTTTCATGGCCAAACAAGCCCTAAATATATCACAAAATATTTTTTTTAAAATGCAAAAATAAGGCAAACGCATATACATGAGACTATAAATGTGCACTTAAACCAATAAATACTCGCTAATCGCAATTTTGCAGCTTTCAATTAACTCGGATTTTTTTTTACACTTGAATAATTAAAAAACAATAACTTTAACCAATAAAAATCCTTAAAAAAAGAAATTTCAAATTAAGAAATTTATTTTTTTTAAGGATTTTCTTCTCGGCTTTACAGTTTTCTTAATTTGAAATTTCTTTTTTTAAGGATTTTTATTGGTTAAAGTTATTGTTTTTTAATTATTCAAGTGTAAAAAAAAAAACCGAGTTAATTGAAAGCTGCAAAATTGCGATTAGCGAGTATTTATTGGTTTAAGTGCACATTTATAGTCTCATGTATATGCGTTTGCCTTATTTTTGCATTTTAAAAAAAATTATTTTGTGATATATTTAGGGCTTGTTTGGCCATGAAAATTGTGAGTGTTTGAAAAATATAGTTTTTGTTTTCAAAACAACTGGAAAACTTGAAAAATACACTTTGAGTAAGTTTAAGTGTCTATCTGGTCACCTTGTAAGTTTATATGCCTATCTTACAAAACATGCCAAGTTTAAGGGTCCATCTAGGTATTAAGCCATTGTTTTTCTATTTCTTTTCCTCATAAATAGAAAAAATTGCAAGATTAGTTCTTTCGAATACTTGAAAATCTTTCCCAAAATTAAGGATGCTTTTTTTTTTTTTTTTTTCACTCACCTATTCTAAAGAAGGGGTGCCAGGATGGATTGGTGTGATTCCTCTACCCTAAGACACCATATCGGAAGGGTAGGATATACTAAGACCTTACCTCTACCTTTGTGGGGTAGGGAGGCTGTTTACGAATAGACCCTCGGCTCAAAAGAAACGTAGTCAATGCAGGATTGCAAGAAAAATAAGACAACAAAATATCAAGACACAGAACAAATGAAGTAACACATAATAATACACACATAAAGATAATGATCTACGCGACACCAAAATAATACTACTAAGAAGAGCAGATGGAAAGGCTTTTTGATGGATACAAATTTGCATATTTGCTTTGTAAATACCAAAGTTGAAAAGTACTTTGATATTGCTGGAGAAGAATTAATTTGTTTTTTCTGTACAGACAAATTTTAGCATTTTAAGAATGCTAATTTCAGTTTAAGTTCTTGAAAGGTAATTAGGCTAATTATCTCCCTCATTCCATCATGGAAACAAAGCAAACCAAACTGCAAAGTAGACACTTTTTGCAAATGAACATTTCAAGTTATAGCCTTTAGAAAATAGACCCATAACTGCGCAGATAAAAACTGGTCTGACAATTCTAGGCTGAATACATTAACAGCTCCTTAAACTTGTCAGCAAATTTTATTTTGTTTATAATTACAGATGGCAATCCAAAAATGATCATATCATCTAAACGATCTAGTCCTTAAGCATCTCGAAAAGCTAGCCCAGATATAAAAACCAAATAACTCTATACAGATAACTGAAACCAAAGATGGTGTTTCTATTCATCAAAACTGACTCCACGCTCTCAAGTTACTCGAGAAATAAGTACCAAAAAGAAATGGTGTCTCTTGAAATGTGCTCATCTTCTTCTTGCTCCTCTACTCCCCTGAGGTAACCAGAAATGATACAACCAAAATCACAACTTGTTAAAATAAGAAGCACACATTAGGGAGCTTACATATGGAATTTCATCATCAACTTAGTTGTACAAACGTTTTTGGTTCATTGAGATTCCTATTACTCTGTAAAAAGTAAAAACACGGCTAAGAGCCCGTTTGGATTGGCTTATAAGTTGGCTTATAAGCTGTTTTCAGCTTTTTTGAGTGTTTGGCTGGCCAGCTTAAAGTCATTTTATGCTTAAAATAAGCTCAAAAAAATAATTGAACCCATTTGACTTAGTTTATCTAAAGCAGCTTATAAGCTGAAAACAGCTTATAAGCCAAAAAAAATAAGTTGGACTACCCCAACTTATTTTTTTCAGCTTATAAGCTGCAAACAGCTTTAAGCTGTAAGCCAATCCAAACGGGCTCTAAGAATGTAGTGGAGCATACTGAATGAAAGCTAATATATGAGATTAATCAAGAAGAAGCGGTTGTATGCGTTGAAGTTAGGGAAGACCATGATATCAGAGGAACACTTGTCCAGTTATTCATGACTCTGAAATCAACCAAATCACTGAAAGTTCATACATCAGTTTTAAGGCCCTGTTTGGGAGTGCAGTAACTTTTAGATTAGTAATTTTTCTAACACTGGTATGACACTTTGATAAATGTATAACACTTCAACTTTAATATGCAAAATTCACCTCAAATGTAACTTAAACACACTAATGTGATAGTGAGCAAACTGTGTTGTGAAATGTGCTCAATTTTAGGCCCAAAAGCATTTTCAAAAGCTACAAAGCTGAGATTCCACAAACTAAAATAAATGTTGGCAAAAAACTTAAAAAGTCTTCTTAGTACTGAAAGAATTTATATCTCAAATGCATCGTATTGTCAAATAGCCTAATTTAAGACATTCTTTGTTTGATATTGAAGTTAAATATTCTTTGTCGATAGTAAGATTCAAAGTTAAAATCATTTCAAATCTCTTGAAATGTGTGTGGGGCTGGGAAGAGAAAGGTATAAAATATATTTCATTTTGGTTTCCAAATGATTTAGCATTCTAAACTTTATTGTGTCCATTTCAGGGACATCTTAAAAGTTAGTATATTTTTCCACATTGCTCAGATTCATTCGTGGGACCTGAAAATCTAAATTAATGAAAAAGAATGAATGATGCGCCACGGAGATAACTTGTCGACAACAGAGAAAGGAATAAATGATGTATCATGGAGATAACTTGGTGACAACACTGACATAAACTATCACATACAATATCTCATAGCATTCTCAAAGAACAACATGAGCACAGTATCTAACAGAATCTCCAAGCCTTTAGAAACTAAAATTAGATAAATGAACTAACTCGCTAAAGGTAAACAACCCTTACCATCACATTTAGGTGACACCACCGAGTCAGTTGCTGCAACAGTTCCAGCTGAATACTTCTTAGAGAACAGAAGACCATCAAATAATAATCATTGAGAGTAATTCATGAAGGGAGTAAATTCACACGCTCACCTCATCTTTCAATTGCATTTGTTAATTCCCTCTTTTCTTGATCTAAAATGGCTGTCTTCTTTGATTTGTTCTGAATAACTAAGATAAGGACCCGATCACAAGCAAAGATTGGGGAGAACTTCCTCAACATATGAGAAATGAGAATCTCAAAGGTACAGCCAATCACCTCTCAGCTTCTAACTTTAATAGTACCTCTTAAAGGACCTCTATCTAATCTTATTCGTATATTATAAGCATATCCAATCTACTTCCACATGCCTCTAAGAACCATGATACATCCAATCACCTCTCAGCTTGTAACTTTAACATTAAATTCTTGAAGGACGACCTTTATCTAATTTGCTTCATGTTCTAAAAGCATACCAGAATCTGAGTCTATACCAGAGTACTCCTCTTCTGGACCTTGGTTAGTGTCTTTATATAACCCTCTACTACGATCTAGAAAACCTTGTTTCATCATGTTTGCAAATTTCTCCCTTATATGAACAACAGGATGCTTCTCAATCAGTTTATTGCGATCATAAGCCTCTCTAAGGACGATAGTCTGTGTGTCACCCTTCATAGAAAGGTAAAAAATCCCCGGATGCCGCTCAAAGACCTTTGTGAACTTCTGAGGAAATTGCAATGGCTTACGAAGATTGCTAACATTTTGCCTCTCTGTTTTCTTTTGTAAGGTGAGATGCAAAAGCTCATGAAACACTCCAACTATCCTCTTCTCTGACACATCTGTCCTTGGGTCCAAATGAGAGGCATCTACATAAGGAGAAGTATAAGGCAGCTTTTGCCATTCCTCCAACCATTCCATGCATTTTCTCTTTAACCCGAAACCCCGGGTGAATCCAATAGGAAACATCAAGGTTCCGTTTTCCTTTGCAGAATTTGCCTCCAAATGGGAAACAGCTAATTTGTTATCCCATGCTAAAAGCTTCAGACCGGCACGACCATCAGGAAGGTCCACCAACTTAAACAGCTCAGGATATTTTATTATCAATGAACTGCCACAATCATGTGGTAAGCCTAAATCCCATTTTAGCTGATCAACTGTCTGAAGAGGAAGCATCGTCTTGTTGGTCATCATCAAAAGCTTTCTCAACCTATTAACAATATCCGTGCTGCACTGGCGGAGAATATTAACTTCTTCATGATTAAACTCTAAGGCCTCGGGAGTTAATTTGAACCACGGAACAGGAGTGCCAGCACTATCAGGACAAGAAAATTCCTCAAAAATATTTGGGTATCGCCTAAGGAAAGTGGAGACTTTCAGGTCATGAGGGAGCCCAAGCTGGCCACGCCTGGTTTGGAGATGGTAAATAGGAAGACCAGAACTGGAATTTTTTGCAATGATCGAAACTAGTGTAGATCCCGCCTTTAGTTCTCTACTTCCAGCTACTACACCGTCCAAGACTCTATCTTTAACCCATTTTAGCTTTACATTCACAAGAGTACGCTTCTGATGGTAATTCAATATCGAAACAGTGCAACCTTCTTTTACCCTCCTCAGCATTTCAGTACAAGGCTATCTTCCTCTTATCCACCCAAGTTATGCTAAAATCCTCTATATATAGAAGATTCTACCATCTGGAGAATAGATTAAAAATTCTTATCCAAATTAGAATCAATCGATCAAAGGGCCCTTAAAGATTACCGATTTG
This sequence comes from Lycium barbarum, assembly GCF_019175385.1. Taxonomy (NCBI): domain Eukaryota; kingdom Viridiplantae; phylum Streptophyta; class Magnoliopsida; order Solanales; family Solanaceae; genus Lycium; species Lycium barbarum. The sequence goes on from NC_083338.1 coordinate 122,082,258, forward strand.
GCTTTCACCAATCTGGAAATCATCAAAGGCTTCTTTTCAAGTCCAAGTGCTCCTCCACACTTTTCTTTGGATTGCTTAGACAATTTCGGGGTACAGAGTTGCCAGACGCTGGAAATAGTACAATCAGATGACTGATCACTCAACCACAAAATGTCCTGGAAGCCTGGAACTTCCCAAGTGAAAGAAAATATTTACTCTATGTCCTCTTTTTCCCTCCAAAAGTCAATCTGAAGTGAACAAAAAATAAGAAACACTTAGTCAAATGTTAATTATGCTTAATAATTCTGAACTTGAAAAAGAAGAATAGTAGGAGCAGACCAAACTAATAGAATTCCACCAAATTAAAAGAAACCACCCAAATGTCATTTTCTTATTAACATCAATGCTAATTAATGACACTAACAACTTTTCAAGCATCGTGGTGCTAATGAGAACTATATTGTGCTAAGATTATGCAAACTGGATATGACCTACTAGGAGAACCAGATAGTTGTCTGCTTTCATCTCCTCCGCTCCCCCTTGTCTACAACCCAACACATCAAAGTTTGTTCGTGCATATGGTTGTCCCCGCAACAGTCAGTTTTATGTTACAAATGCTTGTGACAAGCAAAACAAAGCAAACTTTCAAAGTTCATTTTGGCTCCACTTGAGAATCCCTAAGGCAGCTTTCATAGTGAGGCTAGCACCTAGCAGTTCAAGAAAAAACTTCAGTCTTGACAGATTCAAATATTGACACATAATTCACTTTGTTGTTTGTGTACTACATGCTTCGCCCAAAATTTCTCTTTTTTTTTATGATGGTGGTGTTGGGGGCCGCGCACCTAGACTAAACCTAACTTGCGCGGACTCTCCACTTTCGTTGCCGCACCCGTGTCGGATTCTCCAAAAATGCACTACTTTTGGAGTATCCAACACGCACCCGACGATATTTTTGAAGAGTCCGTGCAACATAGGACTAAACAGTGTTGTCTTTGTTTGATATCTAGGAGAAATGCCTTTTTCTACCTTTCCAGTACTAATTTTTGTATCATGGAATAAATAGACTACTCCCTCTCCCAAAATAAGTGTGCTACTCTCTATTTTAACTTGTGTCAACTTTCCTTGATGTAAAGTTTCTTCAGCTACAACATTCAATAGTTCTACAGAAAGAATACCCCATTGACAAACTATTATTACATTAGAGAAGGTTCAAATTTTCGAAATGTTAATTTTTTTTTTTTTACACTTTTAACCTCTTCGATTAATACAATAAAAAATCACCTTTACCTATCTTTAAGCGTTTGGACACATAAATTTGGGGAAAAGAGGTGCAGTGTGCCTGCAATCATGTAAAACATAGCAATTGTATAGTTCTTCTCACATATCTGTTTTTCTAATAATCAAAAGTTACTGTGTTGGAGTGAGGTGCAGATTTCTATCTCCTAAGAACGTTGCAGATACACATAACTTGCCGGAAAAATTATAATTAAATACAGCCAATTCCTACAGAAGCCTTAGTTACACCTAACAGTTTCAGTCCAATGAGGGCTCGAAGCCTCAAGAAAGGTACAACCCAAAGTCCATAGATGACATATATATATATATATATATATATATATATATATATATATATACACACAAGGGAAGAAGAGCAAGTGGACTGACCTCGATTACCATTGAACCCAACACAGCAACATCTGAGAAGAATGACACCTGAGTGGCAATAGTCTCGTTTTCTTTTAGGCCAAATCAACTAGTGTGTTAGAGACGGGTAAAGCCTATATATATCAAAACATATTACTTTCCTTTTTAGCTGTGATTTTTTTTTTTTTTAATGGAATAATTTATAATCACACAAGTATATATGATTTGTTTTAGAATGTAATTTTGAAAAATATTTTTTTCTTAAATTTCGTGTCTAATTAAAATTATATCACATAAATTGAGACAGATGGAGTATTAATCCCTTATTTCACTTTTAGTTGTTCACTATATTAAAATAAATTTTTAATTTTACTTGTTCATTTTAAGATATCAAGAGAGTTTTTTTTTTTATATATTTTATCCTTAACATTAATTACTCATTCCTCAAATATACAATTAATATGAATGATACGATAAAATGCATTTATTATTTTTTAAGAAGAGTACAAAGATAATTTTAGATAAGTAAAAGTAAACTGAGGAAGTCGTTGGATGAGTGGATACTGGATGGTAGATGATTATAAGAAAAATATAGAAAACCAAAACATAATGATAGTGGGGAAGTTCACAAATAGCCAATTTCGGGACTCCGGTTTAAGGCATAGTCGAGGTTTATAAATTTTTCAAATTTAGCCATTTCAAAAGTAACTTCAAACTACAAGTCTGAAGTTCTAAAAACTTTAGTACATGTCTGAAGTTTGGTTTACCAAAATCTAATTTCAAATATGTCTGCAGTTTGGCATGGCTATCGCAAACTTCAAACACGTATTCTGAAGTTTGAACTACGAAACCTAATTTCAAACTCAAAGACATTAATACTATGCGACTAAAAGTTGTTTATATAACCGATCTTCATCCCTACCACTGTTTTCAATTTTTCCAACAACAACCTGATTTACACTCGCTTTCATATTCGACATTCAAGACCCACTAGTTTGTAACAATGGTAATTTTCAGATGATGCTTTCATTTAATTCTCCAAGCTTGTACATAGGAGCTGCTAGAACAATTTCTTTTATAATTTTGATAGGCTTAATTTCATGAAATGTTTTTCATTTATTTACGACCATGTTAAGAGGCCTATTAGCTGCATGAAGAGGTGTATATATATAAAGCTTCTCCCTGATTTCTCAGTTTCCTCTCTTTCTTCCACCGCCTCATTATTATATGTTATATTTTCTCAAGCTCCATCTACATTCAAGAGGATACATTCACTCATTAAATGATTATTTTTTGTTTACAAGGGGTTCTGCGATCATCTTGTTATATTGACAGTCTATGTAGTACTGATCTGGATGAAATATCTGCTCTCAATTTTTTTCTTTGCATCAGCATTTTAAAATCAAAGATTTGGATTCACTCAACTACTTTCTTGGGATAGAAGCTTTGTATACGTCTTGTGGTATATTACTTCACCAAAAAAAGTTGTACAAGATTTGTTGAACGAATATCTTTATGATATTTGCACTCATGTCTGCTGTCATTTTGAATTAATGTAACGTTAAAAAATATAAAGGTGATTCCTTGCCCAAATGGGGTAAGTTAATAATTACAAATCGTGTATTAGCTTGACGTTCATAGTATAGTCGGGTGAGTTATGTTTGGTTCAGATGGTTGAGTCTTCAGGTCTCATAAATAGGTGAGATCATAATTTTTTTGTACATATCTTTTCATTTATTCATTTAGCTCCTCAATAATATCTCTATGTTCTCTCTTGCGTCGACTTATACAGAAAGCCTCCCAGTAAATTTTTAATTGCTTTTTGCCTTATCTTAGAAATATTTGGTTACGCTTTGTTTCCTTACCAAATTAGTCTCTAGTTTTGGAATTTGGATTTCAATCTCAAAAGTATGCATGACGAGATCAACTTGTACTTCCATTTTTTATTTTTAATTCTTTCTCCTAATTTTCTCTTTGTTTCTCTCCTAGAATATTTTCTTCCACCCTTTTCACGGCAACCTCTGCCTTTTCTCTTTTCTTTTCCTTTTTCATTTTCGTTCTTTCCTTCTTCCACACATAAGTTCAACCATGTTTAGATGAAATTGAAGTAAGTCAAGTTGATGATTCTTAGTCAAGTTGATGATTCTTGCTTCTTGTACTTCATCATTTTCGACACTACATACCTCTGCATTAGGCACCACTTAAGTCTTAACCAACTTTTTCAAAACACAACATGGAAGGAAAGGAACTCGTCATAGTTTTTAAACTTGAAGAAGGTAGTTCAAAGATGTTCTTGATAAACACTTGAATAATTACTTTCTTACGGTAAAAAGAGTGATTCACCAACTTGTCCAACCACACAATTTGAAATGAACATACACGAATTTTTCTTTTACCAGATCCTAAAAGAAAAAAAATCCTCCATGGTATCTCAAGAAAAAGAATTGATATCTATCAAAAAGATTTTGTACAGATTCTGTTTACGCGATCAATTTAAGATCTAGACTCTTACAAAACCTTATTACATCATTGGCCTATCAAAATTTCTTAGCAGAAAGAATGGTGCCTACAAAATTTTAGAGACACGATTATTTTCACTATGATACAATTAAATAACAAACTGCAAGACAACAGGAAACAGAAAGGGTTAAAAAAGCACAAAATGCGTTCAGAAAAGTCAGTAATCTCCTCTTCTACTAGTGACAAGGTCACTAGTGATATCATCCTCTTCATTTTCGCACTGTTGCAGAAATTCTCTGTAAGACTCATCATAAGCCGTAGCCTTTTGCAGATAATTAATCGCATCGCTCTTGCGACCAACATTCATTAACGCACTGGGAAAAAAACATGTACTAGTTTAATCAATTGTAGAATTGGAATAAACATGAGGTCTTTTAGAACTTGCCTATCTAGGTGGAACTTCAAGAAGATAAACCATGTATCAAGAATCAAAATAAAAACTTTACCTTGACAGTAGTACTAATCCATCATAGTAATGGGCCTTGCTCTTTGGATCCTCTGGCTCTTTCAAAGTGCCTATTCGTTCCAGGTGTACAAGTCCATCTTCCATCTTACCCTGTAAGAGAAAATGAAAGGTGCAATATCACTATCCAGTATATAACTTAGACATGAGTCTTCACAAACAAGCAGTACTGAGTCGAACTGTCCAAGGTTTCAGGCTTGGTTCAAGAAAGGAGCGGCCTTGAGATTTCTGACACTGACCAAGCCCAAAAATATGGCAAAGTCAAGCTTAAAACACCGGAATAAAGGAAGAAGCTGGGTCCAACTTAGCTCTGCTGAGAGAGCAACTTAGACAGTCATCATATTTAGAGGGAATAAACTTGTCTACAATCATTAATATGAAGATTCCAGAATCAGAAAAGGAAAAAGAAGAGGAATTGAATACTATATTGAGCACTATTCTAGAGGTGTCAGCATACTTTCAGCTTCGTCTACCATCCATCCAAACTCCAGGCTCTGAGAAATCAGCCTACAACCAATCCACCTTCATATAACTTGTTTGGTTCAATCTCAGTTCAAGTCCAATATATGGAATGAGAAAAGAAAGAGAGTGAGGCTATAGCTAATTAGGAATGGTGAAAAACGGTAAAGAGAGAAAATATGCAATGGCTAGGATTTCTTTCAATAAATGGACAAGGCAGTAATACAGAGAGGAGGCGTAATCAGTTTGTCCACAACATGGAGAGGAGATGGGGAAGAGCAGCTAGGAATTGGGGGAAGTCTGGTTGCTTCTTCACTGTCATTATATAGAAGAGCAGCAATCAGCGGGTCATTAGGGGCATGTGGGGTCCTAAGAATAAAACATATCTAAGAACGGAAGATGAGTGATCGAATCATCAGTGTTATTCAGATTTATATGGACATTAAAGCAAAGAGAATTGATAAAAACAACAAGCTAAATGTACTTCAAACATGCTGTAGATGACTGAGGAATTTCACAAAAACGTTTTAATAAAAAAGAGAACTAAGATGAAATTTCTAGCATCTACAACTCCAGAGAAAAAGGAAGAGTGAGATATTGTACAGAAGCCTTTTCTCGTCTGAAAATCCATTAAATTTTTTACCACAATACAATTTCAATAGTTCAACCCACTACAAGTACCCAAAATAAATCCCCTACATACATGGTTTCTCTATCTCCGTCACTCTGCCATGTCACATGGAATCATGTAAATGGTGCAAGGTATGCAGTAGACTACAATTCTTATTGATTTATGTCAAGTAGATATGGGTCTAAGATGAGCTTCAATGGAGCGGTTGAGGAGTAGTTGTATTATTAAGTCAATCATCAAGCCAAGTTCTCAAATCACCATTACCTGTCGTATACAGGCAACACCTGCCCATTGAGATGATAGAATCAGCAGATCTACATCCTCAATTTCCATTTGGTTCTCCTTTAGCAGAAGCTGAACTTGCAGAAATTGACTTTAATCAGTAACAAATCAAGTCTGCAGGATTCTAGCAGCCAGATTAAGTTCACTTAGAATTATGAAGTTTTCTGCAGAGTAAACTGCATACTACATAAACTTTAAAAGGTCACAAAATATAGAAATGTAGATTTGGGCCTTCCCAAATTCAGTCACCCTTTCTATGAACTGAAAACATTTTCAGGAAATTCTTAATCCACAAAAGCAAACTGATATTTCTTCACTCAAGAGATCAGTAAACTGAAACTGAAATGTGAGACTTCAGGCTCAAACCTTAGCAATAGCACGTTCCAGGTATTCAGTAGCTTCTGGTAAGGAACCATCTTGCAACAGTGTCTGGCCAATAATAAGCAAAGCTTGAACATTCTCGGGATCCTTGGTAAGAGCCAGTCTGTAAACATACATTAAAATGTGGATGCTACAGTGAAGAAAGAAAAGAAATGAACCGTTGAGGATTGCTTTTATTTATGGAGAGACCTACCGTAGAGAGGACATAGCTTCAGCTTTACGTCCTCCTGCTAAGAGTTTGATTGAAAGCTGATGAATTTTCAATAAACTAAGATTTAGACAGCAGCAAGAACGATTCAATATTTCAAGTCAACATTAGGAAAAGAAAATAGTTACTCACATTAACCAATTCACGAGGTGATAGGTTCTGGACAGATATTTTGCGCTGACTTTTTGATGGATCTATTTTGATTTCTCCAGGATTACCTAACTCTTTCTGGTGTGCAGCTGCTAATTGAGGATCCTTCTGAGGTAGCCCCAGTTTTTTGCGAACATCTGGATGGTTTAGAGATAGTTGCTGTATATAAAGAAGTAATGAGCTCTAAAAGGGGAGGAAAGAGAAAAGAGGGGGAGAGGGATTCATCAACCAATATTTGATTGGATCTCTAATCTAGTTCATTCCTTCCCGTGACAATAACTAGAATGGAAAAAAGGGGAATGTCAACTCATCCGTAAAAAAAGCTTAATTTTTCCATTACTCACCACTCTCATTGATTTCATGAAGACGTGCAAAGTGCAACCTTAAGAAGCAACATTTTTCAGTGACAGCTAGTGGACCAGGAAAAATTTACAAACTTAGAATACACCTGCTATGTACGATCTGCTAGACCAACTAAGTTTAGAGGGAGCGAAAGCGAGAAAAAGAGATCATAGACATTTTCCAAGGGACGTTTGAAGAAATTTCCATCTTCATTATCTAGTAGTTGATCTATCACTCTCTCTTTCCACTTTAGAAGCGCCAAGCAGACTGTCTAGAGGGAGTGAAAGCGAGAAAAAGAGGAGATCATAGGCATTTTCCAAGGAAAGAGAAGAAAATTTCCAGCTTCATTATCTAGTAGTTCATCTACCATGCTCTCTTTCAAAGTTAGGAGGAGGCAAAAGCTCCAGACATTTTGCATGGATCATGCAAATTTGAAACTTGATGCCTTTTTGTGCAATAAAACCTCCTGGCTTCCAATGCATAATATAAGAGGCGACTACAATTCTTTTTTTTGATAAGGTAAGAGGTTACTACAACTTCCTAACAATAACAGATTATTTTAGCATTTATCTGCACCCCAGTCAAGCAAGAAAATAAAGTTGGGACGAGGAGTCTCAGGAAGAATACTTCAAAAGAGATACCTGAACAACAGTCATTGAACTATTGGTAAGCCAATAGACTAAGCTCCCCTGAAAAGTAGACAAATGAATAAAAACTTCATGTCATGCACACAACTCTTTGTCAGGCATATCAAGATAAAAGGGCAAGCGAATGAGTCAGAAAGATAATGAAATTTGTTTTACGTTGCAACCCCCTCTCCAACCCAACACCGAAATTTATTTATAAAAAACAAAAGTAAAAGCTAGTGACCCATTAATGTTAGCATCTATTTCACTACTAGTTACTTGAGGCCTGGGCTTAACTCAAGATATAAAGGTAGTCATCTTTCAATTAGAAAAGTATAATTTATTACTCCCTCTGTCCCAAAAAGATTGTCCTCTTTTGACTTGGCACAAAGTTTAAGAAATAAACGAAGACTTTTGAAATGTGTGATCCAAAACAAGCCACATCGCATAAAGTTAAAGGGTTTCTAAATATAGAAAGGAGACAATCTTTTTGGGACAGACTAAAAAGGAAAGAAGGACAATCTTTTTGGGACAGAGGGAGTACATGTTTTCTTACTGCATAATTAACAATTCAGTGGCACATTAAATATGTATTGTTGATAAGTCTGCATTATTATTAATGTTCTTTAGTCAACTAATTAGATAATTTTTAAACAAAAAATTAATTATGAGGAAGGAAGTTTAGCAGAAAAATCATCAAATACTAAGGGGGCACAAGCAACTCGGCATTCTGTAAAGTAACATAATTTAAATTATGTAAAATAATACAACTCGGTGAAAATCATAAATTGAAATATATTGACATTTTTATGAATTTGTGAGCATATAAATTTTGTATAGATAGATAGAAAGAAATAGATTTTTTTAGTACTATTAAGTTTTAATTTCACTCATACTATTTCATGTAACAAGAGTTTATGCTAGCTAAATGTGGTGATTTAAGCTTAGTTTTTGACGAAATTAAGGGAAAAAATTAAATTCATTAAATGACCATCAAGAATCAATTTAGTTCTTCATATATAGATTATGCTTAAAACTGTTTCTTCTAAGTTAATATTGCAATTTATAGTACTTTTTGTATTTTTAATATCTAAATTTAATTTAAAATATTAAGTTGATCTAATTCAATTTAGCTTCATAATTTAGTCAAATACTCTGGCGAAATAAAAGATGTCCCATAAATTAAAACCACGGCAAGAGTAATTAGTAAGATCTAATAAATGCTCCGGTTGAAACTGATAATATGGCTCCATAATTGCCTAAATTTTACTACATAATATGTATGACAACAAATAATGTAAAGGGTAATTTAGTATCCTTTATATCCATATTATATGGTGTTTTTAGCTTGTGCTAGAAAGTAAGAAGCATTTTACTAAATTACCTTAGTTAAATAGTACCAACTTAATATTATTTTTTGGTTATGTATAAATTCACTTATCTAAATAATAGGAAATTTAGTAAAAAAAAAAAACTATTAATACCTACTCAATTATATATATAAAAAATTATGCGAATTAAATATAAAAGCTAAAATACAATATAATATGAACCGAAGGAAGTAAAGAACAAGAAAAAATTCACAAAAAGTTATTACAATTCAATATACACCAATTACATAAGCCCACATAAAAATTTACTTAAAGAATGAGTCCAAAAAATGAGATCAGGCAAAAGACAAAACAAAGCCACATGTAACAACACCATAGGAGTAAAATTTCTATGAGGACTACAAAAGCACCCTGTTATATATAGTAGTAATATATATAGTAGTAATACTATGAGGACTACAAAAGCACCCTCTTATATATATAGTAGTAATACGCCAATTTCATAAGCCCACATAAAATTTTACTTAAGATAAAGAATGAGTCCAAAAAACGAGATTAGGCAAAAGACAAAACAAAGCCACATGTAACAACACTATAGGAGTAAATGTTTTGTGAGGACTACAAAAGCACCTCATTCCCTCTTGTATATAGTACGTAGTAAAGTAATATATAGTAATAATACACCAATTACATAAGCCCACATAAAATTTAACATAAGATAAAGAATGAGTCCAAAAAACGAGATTAGGCAAAAGACAAAATAAAGCCACATGTAACAACACCATAGGAGTAAAATTTTTGTGAGGACTACAAAAGCACCTCACTCCCTCTTATATATAATAGTAATTTGTATGTGATCAGTCCATCGCAGCCGCCAATTTTTTCACATAAGCCTCCAATACCACAGAAACTAAATCTAGTTCCTCCATCAATCATCAACTTCAAAAGCCACAGGGGCATTTTTTTTTTTAAGAAGGTAACATATTTGTATATACTATATAAAGCCTAATTACAGATTACAAAAGTGTACGCATCTGATCCTGTGTCATCTCAAAAAGATTCTATAATACATCAGAGATTAGTTCATTATCTTCTAAACCTATTCCTTTACACCAAAAGTAGAACAACCCTAAACACTTCATTTTAATCTTCTGGAAATGGTGGGCTTTCCCTTCTGTCAAATTTTATATTGTACATTGAGGGAGTCGTCGGGTCATATTTCACATGGCAACTCATTACCTCCCAAAGCATCAGCTTTCACCAATTTCAAACAACCATTAGAATGTGCTACTTGTTCACCACTATATCAATTACATCAATTACATCTCTTATACCTAGTACAGTCCATCTCTGAGGCTATAAAAGAGAAAGATTTGCAAGAGAAGCTAACCCTATCAAACAAAAACATTCAATCATGAAATACTACTTACAATCCATCCAAAGCATCCATAAAGCTGCAAATTACAATGATAAAAATCTCCAACAGTGACTGTCCAGAAAGCCTAAGGACACATATTCAAGCTAGACATGATGCAGACTACCTAGAAAAGAAAGAACATCCCTACTATCCCAATTCATAGCTCTAACATGACGAGTTGCTCCTTACCGTCTAATAGTTGTTATAACACGGGTAATGAGATACTCGGATCAAAAGCAGAAAAACCAGTATATTTACAATACCAAAAGATTTTTTCTTTATATGGAGGAAATATTTGTAAGATAAGAGGGGGTCATAAAGAACGGAGGTGAAAGTTAAAGTGTGCCTCCATTTACAACCTTCAAGAAAACAATGATTCCAGCTATTGTGGAGACCAATAAATTGACAGGACTAAAACAAAAGGTTTCCAGGGATACCAAACCAAACAGTTCAAAGATGACAAAAAGAATCAATTTCCTTCTTCCAGTTAACTTAGAATTGGGCCACAAAGCTCAAAGTAATAAGGAAAATATGGGATGCCAGGTTCATATTTTATTGCAAAAGAATGACATAAAAATGGACAAATCTTACAGCACATAAAATTTTGTAATCACATGGTTGATTACCTGTGGCATATTGAATGTAATAAACAAAAGGGGTAATGTCAGGACCTCCAAGTACATCTTGTAGTACTGTAACAAAAAAGGCAATTGTTAGACTTACATCTCAAAGTTATCATCAATAACGCAGAAAATGCATCACGACGCCGGGAGCTAAAGTTTCAAAAGTTTAACTTTGCGTATTTTTCTGCAGCTCCAAGATGCTAAAGCTGCGGTAAAATAGCTGAAATCTATCAAAAGCTGCAGTGATACTTGTCACAGAAAAAAAATCCAAACCCAAGAAATTTGTTTGCCTAATAAACTCTTAGACAAAATCAATAATCTTAACATCTAGTCTACAAGTCTAACCAATAATCTTAACATCTAGTCAACAAGTCTAATCAATAATCTTAACATCTAGTCAACAAGTCTAATCCAAAAAAAAAAAAAAAAAAAAAAAAAAACTTCGAAATTCTATACTTTGATCCTCATGCTCCGAAACTGGGTATATTTTTATTCTTATTGGAAAGGAGGATAGAATCTTTTAGATTTTTTAAAATTTGTAGGAATGACTATGGTAATAAGATAATCCATAAATATAAGATGTACCTCTACAATGTTGTTTGAATAGAGATTCGGCCAGTTGCTTTATTACGCAGCACAATGACGAAAATCACTTCTAGATTAAAGTATGCCGATATGTCAAATAAATTTCTGCAGATTACTGACCTTGGCCATTATTCCCAGGAATCCACTCATTTTTCCAACTGAAGATTTCTGAAAGGATACCTGAAGTAATAGGAAGAGAAGATATCAACTCTATCAAAAAGCTCAGAGACAAAACACCTCGAATATCACTTGCATAAAAACTAGACCAAGCTCACTGTATATTCAAATACACTTGACATTCTCAAAATAATCAATTTTGAGAAAGTGTTGCTGCGAAACTTGTTTTCCCCCCTTTCATTTCCTTTTTATTTCCAAGAAAAAAGTTTGTAAAAGTCGTTTGGTGCGTAAGGGCAGGAGAAATTTTAGGAAAACCTTCTTTTAAGTGTAACCCCTAGATAAGCCAAATGATGTTTTTCTTTCTTGTTTATTTATATTTTTTATTAGGAGTAGATAACACTATCTGGTGTAGCTAACACCAATCCATGTTTTTCAAATTTCAAGAACACATGAGTTACTTCCCATTAAGTGAAGTCTCCTATTGGATTCTCTAACATTCTGCATCACATTTGGAAATACCGAGCTTTACGAAGCAGGTCTTATAAGTTAACTGAATATAGATGGCAGGACCATCCACCAATAGATTTTTTTTTTTTTTTGATTAAGCACCGGGTGTCCGGGTCTCTTTGAGCCCCGACTAATCCCGGGGGTGCACAGGCCCTCGGCAAGGAGTTTCCCGCAAGTGCACCACGGGTAATTCAGGGTTTTACCCCAGTCCGATGGCCCTCAGAAATTGTTTGCACCCAGTGGGTTTCGAACTTCACCAATAGATTATTTTTCCTTCCAAATAATCTATGAAGGGGCAAGGAAGAAGCAGCAGCAATGACATACGGTGGGCGTCTGGGAGGGTAGAGTGTACGCAGACCTTACCCCTACCTTGTGACGGGTAGAGAGGATGTATCCGATAGACCCACGGCTCAAAGAAAGATGAAAAAGCATCAATAATAATAAACAGTAATAATAAGCCGTAATAGCAGCAATTTAATAAGATAACAGAGTGAAAGAAACAATCAGATACCAATATTCCTAGTACGGAAAAGCATCGTGCGCAACCCACTAACCCTCTATATTGACATACGGTGGGCGTCTGGGAGGGTAGAGTGTACGCAGACCTTACCCCTACCTTGTGACGGGTAGAGAGGCTGTATCCGATAGACCCACGACTCAAAGAAAGATGAAAAAGCATTAATAATAATAAACAGTAATAATAAGCCGTAATAGCAGCAATTTAATAAGATAACAGAGTGAAAGAAACAATCAGATACCAATATTCCTAGTACGGAAAAGCATCGTGCGCAACCCACTAACCCTCTATATTGATACTCGATCTCCAAACCCTCCTATCAAGGGTCATGTCCTCGGTAAGCTGAAGCTGCGCCATATCCTGCCTAATACCTCTCCCCAAGACTTCTTAGGCCTACCTCTCCCTTTTCTCAGCCCAACCACAACCAACCTGTCGCACCTCCTCACCGAAGTATCTGCGGATCTCCTCTGCACATGTCCGAACCATCTCAACATCCCCTCCCGCATCTTGTCCACCACGGGGGGCACTCCTACCTTGTCCCGATCACTTCATTTCTATCTTATCTCTCTTGGCATGCCCACACATCTATCTCAACATCCTCATTTCTGCTACCTTCATCTTCTGGACATGAGCTTTCTTAACAGGCCAACACTCCGCTCCATACAACATAATCGGTTTAACCACCACTCTATAGAACATGCCTCTAAGTCTTGACAGCACCTTATCACACAAAATTGCAGAAGCGTGCCTCCATTTCATCCATCCCGCTCCAATACGGTGTGTGACATCCTCGTCAATGTCCCCGTTGCCTTGGATAACTGACCCTAGGTACTTGAAACTTCCTCTTATGGGGATCAAGCCTCACGTCCTCGTCCGCTTCCTGAGTCACGCCATTGAACTTGCACTCCAAGTATTCTGTCTTAGTCCTACTCAACTTGAAACCTTTAGACTCACGGGATTGTCTCCACACCTCCAGCTTCACGTTAACACCGGTTCGCGTCTCATCAATCAGAACTATGTCATCTGCGAATAGCATGCAACATGGCACCTCCCCTTGAATGTAACGCGTTAGGGCGTCCATCGCCAAGGCAAATAGAAACGGGCTAAGCGCAGATCCATAGTGCAGACTCATCATGACTGAAAAAGGTTCCAAGTCACCTCTCAACTGTCCTTACCCAGGTCTTGGCTCCATCATACATGTCCTTAATCACTCTAATGTATGCTATAGGGACACCTCTAGCTTCCAAGCATCTCCATAGAATCTCCCTCGGGACTTTGTCGTATGCCTTTTCTAGGTCAACAAATATCATATATAGGTCCCTTTTCCTCTCCCTATACTGCTCCACCAACCTCTTCACATGGTTAATGGCTTATGTGGTCGATGACCCTGGCATGAATCCAAACTGGTTCTCCAAAATAGACACTTTCCTCCTCATCCGCATTTCCACCACTCTCCACACTTTCATCGTATGGCTCAACAGCTGGATACCCCTATAGTTGTTGCAATTTTGGATATCTCCCTTGTTATTGTACAATGGAATCATCGTACTCCACCACCATTCTTCGGGAATTTTCGACGTCCTAAAAATGACTTTAAACAACTGAGTAAGCCACTCCAAGCCTACCCCGCGTCCCTGCCCGCCTTCTTCCAAAACGCCCCCGGGATTTCGTCCGGCCCGGTCGCTCTTCCCCTGCTGCTCATCTTATGCATAACCCCCTCTACCTCCTCAACCTTAACACCTACAATACCCAAAATCACAGCAACTCTTGGAGTGCTCCAATTAACCCAGGATGATGTTCCTATCCCCTTCTTCGTTCAAGAATTTATGGAAGTACGTCTGCCATCTTCGTCTAATATGAGCATCTTCCACCAATACCTTGCCTTCCTCGTCTTTGATACACTTCACTTGATCCAGGTCACGGGCCTTCCTCTCCCTCACCTTAGCTAGCCTGTATATCTTTTTGTCCCCGCCTTTTTCCCCAAGTTCTTCATACAAACGTCCAAATGTTGTAGTCTTAGCCGTCGTAACCGCTAACTTTGCCTCCTTCCTCGCCATCTTATATAACTCCCTATTCATCCTCTTCTCCTCCTCGTCTATGCTCCCCACTAGCTTCAAATACGCCGCTTTCTTGGCTTTCACTATACCTTGGACCTCTCCGTTCCACAACCAATTCCCTTTGTGACTGCCATGTAACCCTTCGAAACCCGTGCAAGGAAGAAGTATCGACCATAATGCTAGGAGCAAAAACAAAAATGATGCCGGCACGCAGGTTTCTCATACCTATAGAACTGTAAAAAAAAATTTCCTTTTCCTACTTGCTTCAGGCCTGCCTCAAACATGAAACAGTATCCAAGACCACCACCATCGCAGGGAGGGTAGCAAAAGAACATGTCTGAACATAAAGTGATGGTTAACCACACGAAATTAATCATGTTGACAATCAAATACCTAAACATAAGTAAATTGGATAGCAGCCCACCCTCCAAATAGAAAAAGAAAAAGAAATTATATGTCAAAATGTATCTAGTACCAAGGACAAGAATAAGGTACAGGTCTCTTGATCCCATAGTGAAACTCGGGTACCACGAGTTAAGACAACAATGAAACAGAAAGGTAGTAAATCTCAGGTTGATAAAAGCAAGATACCTGTACGTTGACATAATGCAATCCTGCAATCAGTAAAGGAAAGACTGGCCCAAAAACGCCACTAGGGAACTCAGTTAAGTTCTGGAACCAAAGAGTGCCCCCCTGCAATGAAATAAAATGGAAATAAGTATCATCAAGTGGACAGAATATTTAAACCCAAACGAATTTCAAAGCTTTAAAATATAGTATATAGAGGCAGGAATTAGAGTACTAACTAAAGCAATTTTGAAACAAATAACTATATACTTCGGCTAGAGATTAGAAGAAAAAGTGAAGACAGCGGTTAG
This sequence comes from Lycium barbarum, assembly GCF_019175385.1. NCBI lineage: Eukaryota > Viridiplantae > Streptophyta > Magnoliopsida > Solanales > Solanaceae > Lycium > Lycium barbarum. The sequence goes on from NC_083338.1 coordinate 122,097,975, forward strand.
GAGCTTGTAGAGAGAGGTGGATGAGAAGCTAAATGGTTCCTGCTAGAGGAAGATATGGAGAATTTATGGTATAACTGAGTGGAGTTTTGTGCAAGTTCATGGTCTGGAAGGTGAGGAGTCCAAAATAGGGAGTTGGGACAACATTAGGCTAGTCTCAGGATAGGAGGTAACATGGATTAGAAAAGGAATTTCAATAAGATAAGGTCGTCTGACGAAAGCGTGGGATGTGAGACATATTCTAAGGCAAGGGAGGGATCTTAAATTTTATTAGTTATCACCAACAAGTTGACTACCCTCAGACAGGTACCAGATTTACTAGGTCCAAAGCTGAGGAGTCAAGACCAAATCAACACTTGAAATTTCTTATTTTAACAGGGTTAATCCAAGTTCCACTTCTCCAACTAGCATCGACTAGCACGAGACTATTTATCCATCATGCAAGATTGGATCATACACAATTTTAATGGAATGCTGAAGTGTCTGACGCCTTTCATATTTGAAAGTATGTAGTTGTATAATTTCTTGATGTAGGCCTTATTAGGTCTACAGGGCACTGTTATCTTTTTATCTTGCCAAGAAACTGAAGTTTCTCCGGCAGAAAAGAAGATCCTCTCCTCCATCGTGGAGGAGAAGGGCCCCCCGGAAGGGAAACTCTAAACGGAAAAGTGATATTTTGAAAAGTGGCTCATCTCCCGAGAGAGAGAAAATCTGGATGTCCTTGGCGGCTTGGCCGCATCAGTTGTTTTCCTGTTCTTAATGATTCTGATGCCCTGCTACAAACTTCCCAAATACCTTTTTTTTAAGTCTCTCAACCAGTAATTTGGCAGCAATCTTGTAAGCACTTCCAATAAGACTGATAGTTTGCAAACCTTTAACTATATAGCGCCTTTCTTTTAGTGATCAATGCTATAAAAGAGACATTACATGTCCTTACCATCTAACAATTAGTGAAAGTGTTCGGATGATACGCTTGTATTCTGTAACATCGAGGAGGATTAGCTTTACTTGCGAATGATACACTTGTGCATCTAACGGCGAGAAGGATCAGAGCTATAACCTCAAGTGCACACTATCATGGTTTCAAGCGGTGTCAGTGGAGGATAATATGAAAAAGTGTAAAATTAACTTGTGGTTGAGAACATCGGGTTGGCCAGGTCTTAAATTGTAAGGTTGCTTCCTTCCCGCGGTTTATGTGGGAGACTACCGTTGGCGTTGGATGCATCTCACGAGGATGTACGGAATGAAACTCATTGTGAGAGTTGAAAAAAAGCTAGTCGGTCCAAAACGAAGTACCTGCCGAATGGATGGAATAGACACAAAATCAGAAGTACACCTCCAACATTCTGACTTTTTTTTTTTTTTTTGAGAAACAAACATTCTGACTTGTTACATGTCCTTATTGTCCACTCTTATGACCATGGCACAGAAGTTTGAAGAACTACTGAAAAATGTTGTACTAGATGTGAGTTGGAAGGTAATAAGGAACACACAATCAATTTCGAAACAATTAAACTCCTATAAAGGTAGCGGATTCCGGAATGGGAGACTTGACGTTTGGGCCAGAGGACCTCACTTATAATGTAAGACGGTCAGCTTTGATAAATCAGACACACTAAATCAGAAACCGGTGCCATATGGAGTAGCATTGTAAATAAGTACTATGAACAGTTGCAAAGAGTTTTACACGAATGTTACACTAAATCATGCAATGGAACTAGAATTAGTTTCTAGAAGTAGAGATTCTGCATCGAATCCCTTTTCTGTGAAGCTTTGACGAATAATTTTAGTATCACAAGCAACAGATAATAGTAATTTCCCAGATATGCAAACAGCGAAGAGCAGAAATTTTAAGGGACCTGAGTTCAAGAGATATTTAAAAAAACTGAAACATCAGAGAGCTCAACAGTTTGCTTCGATATAAACAAGCAAAAGGTCATGCAGATGGAGACGGAGAGAAACGGGAAGGGCAGTGGGATAACATGTTTACAGTTAAAACTTTTTATAGCAGGCTACTAAAAAGGGAGAACAAGGATTTTTTTTTTTTTTTTTGATAAAGTAATCAAATGTCATTAGTAAAGCATCAAGAAGGTGCAAGGTTACAGGTGGGCAAAGAAGCCACTTCAAACAAAACAGGAAGCAAACTTAGGCTAAAAACCTGTAAAACAGCCAAAAGGAATCCTGCCTATTGTACTAAGCTAAGCCTTTTTTTTTTTTTTGATGACAAGGGAACCCACAGCCACTACCCTTCTGGTGCGCACAGGGTAAACCCAGCTCCTGTGCAATAGCTCGCAAACCACACAGCAGAAATAACCCGTACTAGGCAAGCCCCGTGCGACGAGCTCGACTCAGAAGGCAAATCCCCTGCTTTTGTGGATTTTGTTACTTCCCTGTCTTTAGCTTAGCTTAACCCGCAAGGGTGGCTCAGTTGGTTGAGCATGGGGCTTTCATAATGGAGGTCTCAGGTTCATTGTGGAAAGACAGGGAAGTAACAAAATCCACCAAAGTATCCACACTGTTTACAGGGGTAAGAAAATGCCAACTAAATAAGCACTCTAAACATCTAGCCTTGAGAGTACTAATAGGAGTTGAGATTCCATCAAAGCATCTGCTATTTCTCTCCTTCCAGAGACACCAAAAAATAACTGTAGGGATCATTCTCCAGATTCTTTTGATGGTTTTTCCAACTCTCCACAGTGACCAGCTTGCATAGGCATCTTTGATGGATAAGGGCATTACCCAGTGAAGCCCAGTTAAGGAGTAGAACAAATGCCAAAGGTCAGCTGCTGCAGGACAGTGTAAAAATAGATGGTTTACTGTTTCATTGTCCTGCCCACACATGAAACATCTATTGATAAGAATTATTCCTTTCTTCTTGAGATTGTCTTGTGTTAGGCAGGATTCTCTAAGAGCAGTCCAAGTGAAGCAGGAGACTTTGAGAGGCTGCCTAGTTCTCCAGACATTGTTTCATGGGGAGCTATTCTGATTGAGGAGAACTTGAGTGAGAAGACAAACCATATTAGCTCGTACTCTATTTTCACGAAAAGGGGGAGAATGTCAATCACTTGCAGCTTCATCGACCAATTTCATATAAACTACAGAACTTAAAGTGGAATAGCTTGGAGTTAAATGGGTAATGTGAAGGAGTTGTCAGAGGTGAAGGAGAGCATGGAACATAATCCCATTGGCGATTACGTGGAACTGACGATCACTTTGTCCAGATTAGTGGGACATTTGTTGTTTTATATGCACTTCTAGACCATAAATTATATTCCAGTCATGTTTTTTTTTGTGAAAGAGCTTGTATGAGGGTTTTCCCCTTTACATCAATATAGTTTACTTCATCCGAAAAAGCTATGTCAGGTGTCTTTAAAAGATCCTCGTGCAAACCATAACTCAAGTAAAATCCAGATAAAAAGAGGATGGTCGCGGTTGGTTGACAATCAATGTAATAATCTCATTATAATGAATCTCCTAATATTGAATTGTCTGAATAAACTGGAATGAATATAGTGATTATAGCCAGACAAACTAATAGTTTGGGTTAGGGCATAGTTTGATTGATTGAATGGTAATAAGGGACAAAGAAGGCTGTCCAAATGATAAAAATATGGTTCATGATATGATAAAAAATAAATAAGAGAGGCTTCTTTAATTTGAAAACCATTTGGGATACCTCTAAAATAATGGAATACAGAATAGTGTCTAAAATGCCCTCTTTGTTTGCAGGAGACAGGAGAAGCAACAAGAAGAGGAAAAAGAACAAGGCAGACGAAATACATTACTTATGTTGCATATATTATGTGCCTCACTTATTTGAGAACTACCGTGTTAGTTTCACTGCTATGTTATTGGATTGCATGTTATATGCAGTAACATGAACAATCCTTATACAGTGAGCTTTTCACTAGGTGTATTAATTGAGCCTTGTAAAGATGATGATTCAAAACCAAACTAAACAATTAAGGGGAAAAAAGAAAGAGAGTTACAATAGCAAAAAGAAAATCAACCCTACAAAAGAATTGCATAAATGAATAAGGGTGGTCTTACACAATCAAAGCCTTCATGATGATCCAGCGACATTCTTCTAATAGTCGTAATCCAAAGAAGAAAGCAGGGCACCTTGAAAATGCATAAAGATCAAAACCAAGATGGCAAGATTACTCTACCACATCCTACTTTCATAAATAAATACAAAATTCCATGCGTAGATTTCAAAAGCTTCGACAATACTCTGCATGTAAATTAATGCATCTAGTTTTTGGGTGAATTGTCCATAGAAGACTAAAAATAAAGCAAACAGACAAGGAAAAAGAAATATAACTTATTGTAGTCTAACTCCTACTTATACTAAACAGGCAAATAATGAATTCTAAACATGATGACTTTCAGAACATTAACCGAACTGGGTCGAAGACCAGAAAAGATTTTCTCAAGCAGATGACAACTACAGCTACTACTACACCTAATCTGCGATCGCAGCCAATGATGAAGCTAAGCAGGAAGAGGAGACTTGCGATCACACCACCCCGACTTGCGATCACACCACCCCGACTTGCGATCACAGCCCAACCGTTGGGGTGAGGCAGAATGTTGAACTAACAATCACGCGATAGAAATGATACTTTTTCAGGCGAAGAATTGCTCCCTTCGGTTTTTTATTGGTTCTGTACATATTTTGAGGCCAAATCAATAGGAGGTTGATTATAATGGGCTTAAGGTAGTTATGTTTTTTTTATTATTTTTTTTTTTTTTTTGGAAACTGAAAATGTCTTTCGCGGATTCGTAAGGTAGTTATGTTACTATAAAGAGCTTGTCTTTGTATTTATAAGCTAGACTTTGGTAGAATTAAGCTTGAAGCTTGTTGAGAAGACCTTAAAAGACTGCTTGAATTAAGCTTGAAGCTTGTTGAGAAGACCTTAAAAGACTTCTTGTAGGGGTAATTCCCTTGTTTCTTTTGAACCATCAGCTTGAATGCTTTTAGTAAGGAAATCCCTGTTTAAATATGTTTCCTCCCTCCTTTCTTTTCCCTTAGAGTAATTACATTGCTTGTTTTTCTCTTGGGTTAAACCCTATTCTCCCCTTGATTGAACTTTAAGTCCTTCCCATTTCCTTTTTTTCTTTGAACTGGAAAGTAGTAATTTACTGATATTAAAAGCAAAGCATGATGATGGTGCTTGCAGACACATAATCTGGGAACCCCCTATACTAAAAACAAAAAGAAGAGCTCCTATCTGCAAATATCAATAAACCTGAAAAGAACTAATGAATTCTAACATGTTGTCTTCATCATTTACATCTTGTTAATTGTAGCTTAGCTGCTGTCCAAGGACACATTTCCCTTCGATGCAGCTGGAGCTCCAGCTACCTCATTGGACCCCCATCAGATGCAAGCTAGCACTTTGTTCCACAAAATTTTCAATGGCTTTCTAATCCCACTTCTGCCCCAACATGTCAGCAGGTTTATCCCTTTGAGTGCTTCCTATTCATCTATCCCTTTGGATAAACAATTTTCACCCCCGTGAATCTAATATCAATTGGCGCCTAAATAGTTTTCGAACTTATTAGACAATCAGTCAGCATTTCTCACCTTTTCTGCTTTAGTAGTTTGGACCCTAGTTTTTTAATCTACCAACAGGATCTTTTGCCCTTCAAAAAATAAATTATACAAAAAAAATTTTAATAGAAAATATGTTAAGTTAGTTTTAATCTATATTCACCCATATGAAAAGACTCAAATTTGTCTAAAGCAATTGTGTTGATTTTCCAAATGCCAAACAAAACCAAATCTTTTAAACAAGCACAAAATCAATTCTCAAAATGAATATTGTCATCAAGGAACAAAACAAAAAGCAATCTCTTAGATCCAGATCAAAAGCTAAACCACTTTAAAACCCAGAGCAACCCATATACCAGTAACAAAACCCTTTTAGGAACCAAGAGGGGAATTAAGGATGAATAAACACTCCTAGCAAAAATATAATGTCCATTTAAAACCACTCTAAAGCTCTCATGAGGTCATCCTAGAAGATCCTATAAAAAGATCCTTTTTAGAAGATTCACTAGAGGAACAACATCTTCACAATCCCAACAACACCTATTCTTCTTCTTCTTCTTCTTTTTTTTATTTGTTTTTGGAGAAAACAGCTATTCTAAACCTTTTTTGTTTACATATATCACCACTCAAATGAGACAACCATGATTCAAGATTCAACTGTTTTGTTTGGGCTCACTGCCACCTTATATGTAGATCGTTCATTCAGCGGAACAACATGAAGCTCATAATTTGCTATCTAAACTAGAAGGCACTTCGCTTGAGGAAGGTTTTCTAGATCATATATTAATAACTTTGACTTGATATGCAAAATAATACCTTCTTATGTTGGAAAGAGCTTGAAAGCCTAAAATAGTAAGACTACTTGAAATACCAATTGGAATCATTTTAGTTTAGGAGGATCTACGGACAAAACTCTTGTAAATCATATAAAGTATAATGATCGGGGAATCTCATAGGAAATTGGAATGGCCAATTTCAGATTCACTCAGATCTTATTGAATTGTGGTAACTTTTTAGTTTTGCTACTCAAGGTTCCCCAAATAAAGGTAACAATTTCCTAGTGTTCTACAATGTATAATGAAAAAATAGTATTTATATAGAAGATCTTCTAGGGCATAAAAACTTCATATAACAAAATAGAAAGGATTATCACCTGAACTGTCAGAGAGGCGAAGTACCAAAAAAATGAAGGACAGCCTGCTGCTCGTTTCTCCTTGAAAAAGATTTTAAGTTGGTCCTTGAGACTCCTTCCTGACATAGGCGGAGGCAATGGAGGAGGCACTTAAAAATGCATAAAAAGATCAGTTGAAAATTAATAGCCTATGGTGTGCATACATCTTTATTAAGAGGTAAATACTATGTCCACTGTCTCAACAACTCATTGAGGCTAGCCTCTTCACTATTTCTTTTCCACCTATATTTTGGAGGGTGGACGTGTTGTTATAAGATAGACTCTTTAGGAAAAAGGAAATAGCAGCTGAACAGAGTTATCCTGGTTCTTTTTTTTTTTTTTTTTGGGTCTTTTAAATCAGTATTGTGTGGGCTAGCTTGAGAGCACCTCCTCAACTGATCTACTGGGCAACTTGGTCGGACCACAAGCATAGATTTCCCAAGTTATGTCATCAAGGCAGAAGCAGATGGGACAAACCAAGTATTGTAGCTAGGATTCGAACCTCATGGGGACATTGCGTAAATTTCATTTTTAAGGAAAAACACCTCAAGAAACATGAAATGACGAAATGAAGCTATAATCTACTCTACTCTAGGGTGAATATATACTAAAGCACTTGGAGGGAAAGAAGTAGAAATGCAGATAAAATTAAATTTTATATTTTTTTTGTGAATCTTGGGCAGGAATTATAGGCAACAGAAATTGAGAAAGGAACATAATCTTATTTGTTATATTCTAGTGACAAAATCACTCAGCATCTTACCAAATTAATTTTGCAAATAGGAAGACAAAAAAGTTTGTCTAATCCAAATATGAGAGCATCTCCTTTTAAGATTTTTTTTTCTTTTTTTTTTGATAACTGTGGTGTCCGGGCCAGCTTGCGTACCTGCCACCTCCCACCAAGGCTAGAACAAATAGGAACAAATCACCTAGTGTTTTGTCTCGGAATTGAACCTGAGACCTCATGGTGCTCAACCCACTTCATTGACCACTAGGCCACACCCTTGGGTGAATCTCCTTTGAAGAGTTTAATACTCTAAGTGAGCGTGTGGACAATATTTGGCTGAAGTTGAAAAATGAGAGTACTTTAAAGTTGAAGTTGAAAAACAGTATTCTAAAGTTAGTTGTGTTTGGACATAATTTCACTTGGGAACAAAGTTGAAGTTTTGTGAGTAACAACCATACCCTATTTCAAGTTGAGGTTGAAACAATGGACCAAATTAAACAAACATTGATTTGCAAATAACATCTCAATTTGAAGTTGAGATAATGAGCTATTTTGCAAGGACAACATGCCCTAAATATCTTTGGTTTGGAACTCCAACCAAAGGGAAAAGGTCCACCTAGGCATTACCCTCTTTCACTCCATCCTATTTCTGAGTTCCAAAATTAGCATATGATAAAGGAAAATGAATGTCTCAAGTTCAAGTCCCAACGGAAGCAAAATCACTGTGATTTCTTCTTATCTGTCCAAGCCTTGGTGGATAGAGTCACCCGGTACCAGTGTTGGTGGGAGATAGCAAGTACCCCGTGGAATTACTCGAGGTGCGCACAAGCTGGCCCGGACACCACGATTAGCAAGAAAAAGAAAAAGAAAATGAAAGGTGTTGAGAACAAAGCCTCACATTTAGGAAATAACTCTCCAATCCTCTTCAACTTGTGGAGTTGCAATATTACAAATGGGAATAATGTGAGCCTCATAGCCACTGTTGACGAAGCTATTATGATCCACCTGCATACCAAGTACATACACCTTATGATTTCAAAATCAAGGGCCCACATACTAGCATTGGATAAAAGATAGAAAAAGAAAATACTAAGACATTATGGATTGTTCTATGTGCTTTTGGAAGGAATTTCGTCAATAACAACGTTCCTCTTTGGTTAAAAAATTGTGCGGTCCCAGTGGGACATTTAGTGAAGTGAGAGTGGATTGAAACTGGAATGTTTTCCTGATTGGTACCAGTGAAGTACAGAATTGATCTGCTTAGCCATTTCTTTTAAACACAGAAAACATGATAATTCCAGCAAATGGCATAGTAGCTTCTGTAGAGAGTACAAGCCTGGTATATCCTAAGGCACAAAGTTCACATTGAATTACAGAAAATGGCATTTAGCACAAAACTGGTAAAACCTGAGGCATAAAATTCACCAGGAAAGATGCATGCTCTCTAAAATATCTAACCATTTTGATTTTGAACAAACCAGTTCCTCCCACCAAAAAATAGACACTACCGCATTTGGCTAAATTGAGGATCGTATGAGATAAGTAGGCATCCATTGTCATAAGTTAACAATGAATTCAACTACTTGTACTAGTTTTCCCTTACTTTCATCTATTCGCTATTCTGTTCTTGTTTGTCATCTTTCTCTTTCTCTTATTTGATAATTTACCCTCGATCTAGTCATTCTTGTGTCACTTGTTAACTTTACTTCATACACTAAGAAAATTAAGCCTATTTTGCGGCGACGAGATAGGTGGATGTTGTAAGTTAATAAGATTCCATGGGTAGTTCGCTTATTCTCTTCGGGCAACAAATCCTTTGTTCTAGAGTTAAATGACAACTGCTATGAAGTGGTAGAAAGACCACAAAAATCTTATGACCAGAGTTACGTTTGATACGCTTAATATTCTGGGCCTATGCAAACGCATAGAACTGGGAACAGAAGGGCAAGGTGATTTATGCAAAAGTTGGAACTATTAGAGCTAGGTTTACTCGTATTGCATTTTCCAGAATCAGTATGGGCAGATTCATCAGAGTGGTGGTAGTGAAAGGCAGCATAAAGCTACGATCATCATCCCCGAGATTAGTGACAATGTTGGACGGACTTGACGATAAAAAATCAAAGAAATTTGTAACAGAAGGGAAGAAACAGAGGCCAGAACCAAGCAAGATCAATAGAAAAGTGAGCTATGTCCAAGTAGCTCATTTAGAAGAATGGCCAAAACGGTAGTCATGTGCAGGATGTTAAGATATTTTTATTTCACTTTTGGTGTAAAGAATGCTTTTTAGAGGAGGAGGTTTCTTTAATAGATTTAATAGGGCAATTGTAACTGCTTTGTCTAGGTTTTTGGTGGTTGTGGGGGTTTTCTCCTTTGTAAATATGGCTTCAGCACTATCCGCAACGGTGGCTCAGTTGGTTGAGCATGGGACTTCCATAATTGAGGTCTCAGGTTCGAAACCCTTGCCTACGACAGCAAGGGATTTGCCTTCTGGGTCGAGCTCGTCGCACGGGGCTTGCCTAGTGCGGCTTATCTCTCCCGTGTGGTTGTGGTCTATTTACATTGTGCGCACCCGAAGTGTCGCAGCTGCGGGTTCCCTTGTCGTCAAAAATATTAAGGCTTCAGCACCGCCTTAGTGCTTTTAACACCGATTTTACCAATTTAAAAAAAAAATGGAAAAGACGAAATTAAACTGGTGAATGATGATTTATCAGATCCTATGTTACCATACTCAAAAAAATGATGATTTATCAGACCTTAACCAGTTTTGGATTGGAACAATTTCTCTTAGAAGCAGGGTGGATTTTCATTGCAGAGGTCTGTTGGCTGCTTAAGGAATAATAAGCTAAAGCCACCATGCTACGATAAATACAGCAATGGGCTAACAAAATATGGAAACTCCAGCAGGTGTAAAAGTTAAGGAACAGAATGACGAATACTTATTGTTCGATCGCCCTCGAAGATGGAAGCCTAGAGAATTAAAATGCAAAGTGGAAGTTTAATGAAAATGAAATGTTTCTGAAATGGCGGTCCCCTGTCTCTACTTGTAATTGAAAAAACTGCAAATCCAAGCCAGTGTGGGTCAAATTAATGGGTTAACAGTGTTTATCTTTTGGGGGTAGACTCACCCTCATTAACCGTGTCTTAAGATAGAATGCCAACTTATCTAATGTTCCGGTTCCCAATGCCAGCCGCAATGGAGAAAAAATTGAACTTCATGAGGAATCAGTTTGAGGAGAATACACTTAGGGAAATGGCAGGTGGTTCTAGGAGATAAGAAGAGTGGAGAATTGGGGGTCAAGAACTTAAAAAAAAAAAAAAAAAAAAAATTAGTGGTCAGGAACTTATATTACACAATAAGAACTTGTTGTTCAAACGGCTTTAGAGATATAACATGGATGGTCATGATATCTGCAAGAAGCTCATTAATGCTATATATGGTAAGAAGGATGGGTGGAACTCTCCTCCACTACAGATGAAACCTAATGGAGGAGTCTAGGAGGGAATCTTGTAGGCTCTGGGGAGAGTTCATGAAATATACTACATTGGAGGTTGGAAACGGGTGCAAAATCATTTTTTGGCCAGATGTATGGGTGGGGGGAAGAAAGTCCGAAGACTAAATTTTCTATTTTATTTAATTGTTTTGCTGTTGCTGAATTTCATTCAAATTCAGTGTGGATGATAAACTTTAGAAGGAATTTGAATGATTGGGAACTAGAAGACTTTTGTCAGATACTTCAGCAATTGAACTCAGTCCAGCTTGATCAGAGTCGGGTGGATTCTTTGATTTAGACAGCCAGTAAAGATAAATTTTTCTCGGTTAAAAGCTGCTATAGCATATTGCTAAAGGAGGTAGGTCATTGGAATAATACTTGGCATGAGAGATAATTTAGAAAACAAGAGTTCCAGTTAAGGTAGCTTCGTTTGGGATGGACTGCAACCTGGGGAGCATGTCTAACTCAAAACAATTTACAGAAGAGGGATTTTTCTTTATGCAATATATGTTACTTATGTGAAGAAGACCAGGAAACAGTTGATCATCTATTCCTTTACTGTAGATTTTCTAAACAATGTTGGAAACTATTTAAAATCTGTGGCATTTTTAATGCCTAGATGTAAGGAGCTTATTAGAAAGCTGGAAATTTCAAAGGGTACTCGAGGCTGAAACAGATAGGAAAGACCTTTTCACTTTGCATCTTCTGGACCTTATGGCTGGAGAGGAATAAAGCTTGTTTTAAATGGCATGGAATTCACACTTCTAAAGTTAAAAAATGAATGTCTGCATAATCGTTTTTCTGGTGTAAAAGCAATCTGTTAGACTGAACAATACATGGATTTTCTAGAGTTGTTAGGAAGGAAAGAGTATCATCTTGTCGTTTGGCCTTGGTATGAGTTCTGTTTCCTTTTGTACCGGCTTGGTACCTTTTCAACAAAATTTTACCTTACAAAAGAAAAACAACTTGTACCAGTCCTGAAAGCCTAATGTTGGCTCTTATCAGATAAATATTTCTAATAAGACAACAACAATTTACACGAGAAATCATATTCGATGGTAGTAAGCACTAAGCAGAGCACAAGCTAAAAGCCAACGAAAACGTTGAGTCAAATTTAACTCTTGACACGCACCTATCTACCACTGAAAGCCCAACGCAGGCAAGCCATTCCAAATTATGCAGGCCCTTACTATCATAGACATGCTTCCAGCAATATTAACACATTTTCCACCATACATTACAATTCACAAACTAAAGCTCTCTTCAATCAGTGTCTTAATATATATTTTCTGCATTGTTTGCCTGACTTCTCTATACACATTTTCCGCATAGCTCTTTTCACCTTACTGTATCAATATCAAAACACATTTTCTAGAACTAAATTTCATAATTTTTTTATTCTACAACGAAACTCTTAAGTATTTTTAAACTATCAGAAAAAAACTTAGACTTTTGAAATTCACACAAACACATATAAAGGTGCTTAACA